>NC_133472.1:37515249-37634303 GCF_025370935.1 Choristoneura fumiferana
TTTTTTTGCAGACTGTATTTTTGTTTTTGACTGTAACTTGTATTGTCATCCAAACTACATTTGCCATACCAATTTGGTGTGATGGTGTAGTGTATTGCCTATATTAATGAATATCCTGTCTCAAGCGTATACGTCACAACCAGCGGAGAGGGAGGACAGTTGTCGTGAGACCGCCGGACCGGATAGATGCGAGAGTGGTGGTACGTTGTTGATCTAGTGCAGTGAGTCACTTAAAGTAAATTGCAGAGCATAAAAGTGAACATTACATGTGGCGACGAGGAAAATAGTAAGTACCTAAAGGCGATAAAAAAAAAAAAAAAAAAAAAAATAAGCAGATGGTTGTTTCTTAACGCAGTTTATTAAAGCAATAAGCTTAGTTGTGCCTCACCTGAATAACTAAGAGTAAGAAACAAATATAGGAACAAAATTTTTCTAATAATTCGAATCATCATCAAACAGAGAAATTTGGAATGCATTACACTTTTATCATGCACCTTAAAGTAACCCAATAAGGAACAAATTGGCTGTCAAATAAGAAATGTTGGTAATTCGTTTTGTTTACCTATCGCGGCACACTATGGAGTCTGCCTACGAAATTGTTACAATGTTGTCAATGTTGAAATTGTTACAACATTGTAGGCGTTGAATGTTTGTAATTTAGACGCGTTATTTAAACATACCTGTGCCATAAGTTCCTTTATCCAAGGGTACTAATAAAATCGTTTCTATGAAGGAAGTCGTTTCAACCTTCATGTGTAATGCTTATAATGTTGCACGTACTACGTCCAATTCGAACCAAGAGGCTCTAGTTTTAGCGGGGATAAACCCGGTCATTTAATTGACTTATATTGATATAATACCTATAAAACAGTTTTGGTAATGACTATTAAATTGGTTTTTAACTAGTGTAGGATAGCACATAGAAGAAAATGAAATACCTGGACATTCAATTGTCACAGCAGATTGCCAAATCTGGACGTTCAATCGTCATAGCAGACTACCATGTCTGGACATTCAATTGTCATAGCAGATTGCCAAATCTGGACGTTCAATCGTCATAGCAGACTACTATGTCTGGACATTCAATTGTCACAGCAGATTGCCAAATCTGGACGTTCAATCGTCATAGCAGACTACCATGTCTGGACATTCAATTGTCACAGCAGATTGCCGAATCTGGACGTTCAATCGTCATAGCAGACTACCATGTCTGGACATTCAATTGTCACAGCAGATTGCCAAATCTGGACGTTCAATCGTCATAGCAGACTACCATGTCTGGACATTCAATTGTCACAGCAGATTGCCGAATCTGGACGTTCAATCGTCATAGCAGACTACCATGTCTGGACATTCAATTGTCACAGCAGATTGCCAAATCTGGACGTTCAATCGTCATAGCAGACTACCATGTCTGGACATTCAATTGTCATAGCAGATTATCATATCTGGACATTTAATTGTCATGGCAGATTACAACATCTGAGCGTTCAATCGTTATATTATGGGTTACAGGTCCTCCCATAACATGGCCGCATCGCTGACGTTGGAGAAGTTCGATTGCGAGGGAGATCCCACTTCGATAAGCAGTAGGTGGGAGCGCTGGAAAAGAGCTCTAAATGTCTACCTCCAAGCTGCAGGTATAGACGCAAACGAGAAAAAGAAAGCAAGTTTGCTTCATTTTGGTGGCATTGAATTGCAAGAAATATTTTACAATATACCGGGAGCCGATGTTGAATCAGCGAAAGATGTTGACGTATTTGCGACGGCCCTGTCTAAATTAGACTCATATTTTGCACCGAAGCAAAATAAGTTATTCGAAAGACACATATTCCGACTTATCAAACAAGAACCTAATGAGAAATTCGATAAATTTATGATACGCCTAAGGCAACAAGCGGACAAGTGTCAATTCAAAGACAAGAACGACAGTATCATCGACCAGGTTACTGAGAAATGCCTTTCAACAGATCTTCGAAAAAAAATATTACAAATCGGAGACGATATAACCGTGGACAGAATAATTCTTGAAGCAAATACTTTGGAGGCGGTAAACAAACAACTGGAAGATTTTGCCGTTCCAGCTCCGGTGACAACAAGTTTGAATGTAAACAAAGTAGAAACAAGATTTAAACGTAAACCAGAAAAAAATCGTAAAACTACATTCGAATGCACTAGATGCGGTAACCCCAGACACACATCAAATGACCCCAAGTGCCCAGCGAGGGACAAAATTTGTCTGAAATGTGACATAAAGGGCCATTTTAGACGATACTGTAGAACCAAACTGACGTTAAAGAGGAAAAGTAATGAAACAGTCAACGAAGTACGTGAGACGACCAACAAAACACAATATATATTTCATATTGATGACGACGTTGAATTCGATTGCACCATCGGAGGGGTGAATACAAAGGTTTTGGTTGACTCAGGCTGCAAGCAAAATTTAATCACTGCAGAGACATGGGAGACCATGAAAAATAATGGTGCTGTAGTTCGAAATCAAATAGCCAAACCGGATGTAAAATTTATGGCTTACGGGAGCAGTACTCCATTAGAAATCAAAGGTTCTTTTGAAGCTGAACTGAAGCTTGGTAGCAAGTCGCAAGTGTGCACATTCTTTGTCACTACTGACGGCACAAGAAACCTGTTGGGGAAAGTATCTGCAATGTCTTTGGGAATATTAAAAATTGGCTTGCACTTAGAAATCAACAATGTGAAATCTGAAACTTTTCCCAAATTTGAAAATGTTATGGTGGAACTACCAATAGATCGGTCTATACCAGCAATTTCACAACCGCACAGGAGGATACCTATACCTCTGGAGGAAAAAGTCGAGGAAAAAATAAAAGAGTTAGTAAAAAAGGATATCATAGAGGAGGTGCACGGATCTTCTAGATGGGTGTCACCAATAGTACCCATATTAAAAGATAATGGCGAGGTGCGTCTTTGTGTTGATATGCGTCGTGCTAATGAGGCGATAATTCGCGAAAATCATCCATTACCAACGATGGACAAGTTATTACCCAAAGTCAAAGATGCTAAATATTATACGAAATTGGACATCAAAGACGCATTTCATCAAATCGAGATTGACCCAGATTCCAGACATATTACGACTTTTATTACTAGTAAAGGATTGTACCGATACAAAAGGTTAATGTTCGGTATATCTTGTGCCCCAGAAATCTTCCAAAAAACATTAGAACGAATATTACTAGGATGTGAAGGCGTAATTAACTACATTGACGATATTTTGGTTTTTGGAGGAAATCTGAAGGAACACGATACCCGTCTTGAGAAAGTAATGGCTGTCCTGAGAAAGAATAATGTCGTGCTCAGGGAAGATAAATGTCAGTATAGAATGAGAAAAATTGAATTCCTAGGACACGAGTTAACAGACAAAGGCGTCAAGCCACTTAAAAAATACATCACAACCATACAAAGCTTTAGACCACCCAAAACTGTAGGTGAACTGCAGAGTTTCCTAGGCTTGGTGAATTTCATCAGTAAATGGGTCCCAAACTTTGCAACACTAACCGAACCTTTAAAGAAAGTGTTACGCAATAAATTAAGCGCTAGCCGTGATATTCAAAATGACTGGGGATCGGCTCAACAACAGGCATTTAAAACTTTAAAATTGGTTCTCAGTAATGTCCCCACATTAGGATATTTCGACGTAAAAGATCGAACAGTAGTATGGGCAGACGCAAGTCCGGTGGGACTAGGAGCTGTTTTAATCCAAATAAATAAACAGGGCCCCAGAGTGATTGCGTACGGCCATAAAACTTTAACCGAATGTGAACGTCGGTATTGTCAAACAGAAAAAGAGGGTTTAGCACTGGTCTGGGCTGTGGAACATTTCCACACGTTCCTATTTGGCAAACACTTTGAACTGATAACAGATCACAAACCGTTAGAAGTCATATTTGGCCCGAAATCAAAGCCATGTGCCAGGATAGAAAGATGGGTTCTGCGATTACAATCATACAAATATACCGTGATCTATAAATCAGGAAAAAACAATATCGCAGACTCGTTGTCAAGACTGAGTGAATTCAATGAAGTTACACCCACTTTGCAAACTGATCACGTCCATCAAATTGTGGAACATACTCGACCTATAGCTGTTGCACTGAAGGAAATAATGGAATGTTCAGCAAGCGACCCTGAAATTTTACAAGTTAAAGAAGGCCTTTATAATAATAATTGGGATGGGAACGTTAGAACCTATAAAGTTTTCCAATCAGAACTGTGCTTTTATGACGATATCCTATTAAGAGGAAACAAAATTGTCATACCTGAGAAACTTCGCCGGCGAGTTCTTGATGCTGCTCATGAAGGACATCCAGGCATTGTAGCAATGAAAGGGAGATTGAGAACCAAAGTTTGGTGGCCTGGTTGTGATAAGAGTGCCGAACAAGTGGTAAAATCCTGCAAAAGTTGCACTTTAGTATCAGGGCCGAGCCCACCAAACCCTTTGAAACGTAGAACATTACCAGAAGAACCCTGGATTGACGTGGCAATCGACCTATTGGGTCCACTCCCAAGCAATGAGCATTTGTTGGTAATAGTTGACTATTATAGTCGCTACAAAGAGATCAAAATATGCCGGAAAATAAATACAGCTGAAATTGTATCACATCTGGAAGAGATTTTTAGTCGTGTTGGGAATCCAGCAAGTATAACGGCCGATAACGGAAAACAGTTCTGCAGTAATGAATTTAAATCATTTTGTACAGAAAGAAACATAGCTCTTTTTAATTCTATACCGTATTGGCCTCAACAGAACGGGGAAGTTGAACGCCAGAATAGAGACATTTTAAAACGTATAAAAATCAGCCAAGCTGAAAAACGGGATTGGAAAACAGGTCTTTTGGATTATTTAATTATGTACAATAGCACACCTCATTCAACAACAGGATCAACTCCTTCAGAGTTATTTTATAAACGAAAATTTAGAGATAAGATACCGATGATTAATGACTTAAATGGAACTAGGAAAGATGATAGGGAAATGAGAGATAAGGATCAAGAAAATAAAGCAAAAGGAAAGGAATATGCTGATAAAAAAAGGAAAGCTAAACATAATGATTTGAAACCTGGAGATAAAGTCTATGTAAAAAATATGAATCGGGATAACAAAATGAGCTTGAATTATGATGAAACCCCTCATACGGTACAGAAAACCATAGGAGGAGATGTCGAAATATTAAATGATGATAATGGCAAGATTTATAGAAGAAACGTGGTTCACCTTAAAAAGATCGAAGGGCAATGGAAAGTCTGCGATAAAGAAACTGAACAGGAGATTGATATTAACTCTCAACATGATTCGGACTGTGAACCAAGGGAGTGATAAAGCAAAGTAAGAGAGGATTATTAAATATTTAAATTCTTGGATAATCTAATAATCATTGGTCAGGAATGTGATTTTGGTATTGATATCGTGGTTGTCATTGTTATAAAATAAAAATAATAATAAGGAAGGGATGTAGTGTATTGCCTATATTAATGAATATCCTGTCTCAAGCGTATACGTCACAACCAGCGGAGAGGGAGGACAGTTGTCGTGAGACCGCCGGACCGGATAGATGCGAGAGTGGTGGTACGTTGTTGATCTAGTGCAGTGAGTCACTTAAAGTAAATTGCAGAGCATAAAAGTGAACATTACAGATGCCATGAACCGTTGAAAAGTTCCGTCCTGTGGAGACGACCCTGGCCGGACTACCAGGATGTCACTACCAGATTATTGTATTGTCACGCAATTTACATAATTATACCAAATTTCAAGTCAATCCAACTACTGGGAGTTGGTTGAATTTAACTTGCAAGATTTGATGACAGACAGACAGACAACCGCGACAGGTGAAACTAAATAAAAGCTTGTAAATAAAAAAAACCTAGCCGTGTCTGGGTTTGTTATAGTTATAATACTCTTAGGTTGCACTTGGTCCAAGAATTATATTGTATTGATATCATCCTCCTTTTTTGAAGTCGATTAAAAATTTACAAATTTTTCTACCTTTTTTAATGTTAATGTTTAGCTGCACTACTCGTAATATTAACAATTAAAATCCCAACAAAATAAAAAAAACAACAAAACAAAAAACTTCGCGTATTGCGAAGATATTTTGTTTGTCTATAAGAAGTACATACAGCAGACGTAGTGAAAACTTATGAACAG
This sequence comes from Choristoneura fumiferana, assembly GCF_025370935.1. NCBI lineage: Eukaryota > Metazoa > Arthropoda > Insecta > Lepidoptera > Tortricidae > Choristoneura > Choristoneura fumiferana. The sequence goes on from NC_133472.1 coordinate 37,521,437, forward strand.
TCAAGTCTTGAGGTGGATGTGAGAAAATGACTCCTTTTGGTTAAAATTTAGCTTTTTGTGGAATTTTATTCCACGTCTTAAACTGCCGTGTCCTGGAGATCACGTCCTAAATCCATACTAATATTATAAATGCGAAACAGTGTGTGTTTGTGTGTATGTTTGTCCGTCTTTCACGTCGTAACGGAGCGACGGATTGACGTGAATTTTGGCATAGAGATAGTTTATGGGCCCGAGAGTGACATAGGCTACTTTAAATTCCGGAAAAATGTACAGTTCCCGAGGGAACAGCGCGCGATGACCGAATTCAACGTGGGCGAAGCCGCGGGCAAAAGCTAGTTCTTATATATATTCCGTCGTTAGTAAGTAGTTAAAAAAAAAATAGGACAGTTTTTGCGATAAAAGCTAGGGGAATGAGTTATGTACACTTAACTTGACCACCAAATGTATTAAGTCACGGCGGGAAAGTAGTCTGGAGTGCTCTCGTCTCGTGTCTATAATAAAGTATTTACATATTATTATTCATGAAAACAAATGTCCTTTGGATGGTTTTTAAATTTTGTTGACTTAATACAAAGTGCTTTGCGAGCGCTGGCCATTCTGTCGGCGACATTGCATTATGGATGGGCCCGATGTTTGCATTTTGCGCAAATGTTTTTCTTATTTAGTGATATCACGAAATGTATCTTCGTGAGGTACAATCAGAAAAACGTTATCGGAATATGTCTTGTTTCATTAGATCGTGGTTTTGCCGGTTGCCGGCCGGGTCATCGCTAAACGGTTTTGGTGAGCAATGAAAAGTTTAGTTGGAAAAATGGCCTCGTGAGTGGTGACAAGAGTTGGCGACGAAGTGGTGATGAGGTTTCGGTCATGGGCCAGAACGGGCGCGGGTCGGATCGCCGTCCGGAAACCATTGGTATAATAATAAAGAGCTGAGCGAGAAAGCGCCCGCACGCTGCGTGATAGATGCTCCACGGCCGAGCGACAAAAAAATAACAAAATCGACTTAGCAAACATGTTTAATAAAATGAATGACTCGCTCGTATATCTTCACCTGCTTAGTATGACATAAATTATAATAACATTATGTTGTACACGTTCAAGGAGTCCCAACAAATTCTTATTCACTAGAAAATAAGACGTTCCACAAAAAATACTGTCCGAGTTATTACGATGAGTTCGAACGGGATAAACGATGAGATTCCTCCTATGGGCGGCGGAGGCGCGTCGCGTTGACCCCTGGACATATGGCTAATGCCGTGTCTCACTGCACTATTTATGGTCATTTTAAGGGTAAATCCCTTCGAATCCAGGTGATTCATTTATTTACATTTAGGTACTCAATCGGGTTTTCCTTTCGTAACTATGTTGTGAAGACCTATTAGGAACAATTTCGGCCTACAGTTCCCAGAGATACAAGGCAGCTCAAGAATACTAAGCGTAATATACCTGTCAAGTGAAGTAAGGTTACATGCTGGCAAGTTTATGCTTGAACACCAGTCTTCCTTTCATTGAGCATGTATTCGCTTACTCTGTTTTCTTTTGTCGAAGCAAATTCGGATAAATATCCATTTTTTCTCTCATTTATTTCACACGGTAGGCCATCGCGTGACACGTTTAATACACACTGCGTAATGCTAACAGCCATTATAATAAATCTTACTATTATGCTTCGCAATAACCCGGTGCATTACGTTTTTATTTCGCGGTGATTTAGTTCACATCATCGATTTGATTCAGTGGCGTTAAAATCGAGAGGTTCACGAAGGACTCTGGGGCGAGCGCCCCTTCCCTCCTCAATAAAATTACTTAGGCAGGCTGCACATAATTAGCGCTAAACAATATTTAGCACCGATTAACCCTATAAAGTCTTATTAGATTAGAAGGGTTGTAAAAATCAATTAGAACGCCGACCTATGTAACCGCACACTTGGAATTTCTCTTTTTATTATCAATTAGATGGGTTTATGTGTGGTGTGGAGAGTGGAGTAGGTGAGGATTAGGCGAGTGCGGGCGGCGTGCGTGTCTGCGGCGGCCGGCGGGGGCTTAGCCTCAAGGGACGCCCTGACCCTTCGGAGTACACGATGACAGCTGCCTTTGTCATGCCCGCAGAGGAATTTTATACCACAAAATTGACAGCTACGTAACACCGTAATTCACCAATCGAACAACTTGTTACCGAGGATGTTGCGTGGCTCGCAATAAAGCATGTGAATGCTCGCAATGTTCGCGGCGCGCGAGCTAGCCGGCCGGGCGCGCGGCGGGGTCCAATTTATGTTGTTTCGTATGTTGTCTGCTTTTGTTAATGTGAAAATTAAATCAAACACGTCGGCACCATATTTTTGGTTTATTGCTTAATCTTTTTGCGATGGAAACGTTCAGTGTCCGAGATGAAATGGAAGCGTGTATCGAATATTATTCGGCGATGATTCAGTCGGTCTGTATTCGATTTATGAATGGTGTTTATGGTGGCTGTTTTATCTTTATTAGACCTGTGATCCAGGGTATCGAAAAGTCAGTAATTTTTACGTGAGAGTAAATTATTTCTCACTCCGATTGCGGAAGCGGTAGCCGAGCGCTGAAAATTCGAGCCCTCCGCACCGTGTAGGAATGCCTGATTGATTTTCCGGATTACGCCTCACCGCCATCGTGAAAGTATGTATGCCCAACTTCAGTCAGATTCAAATGGAATTGATAATGAGATAAATCTTTGTTCTCGGTTTTGATTGAATACGAGGCGTCTGGTGGAAGCTGTAGCCGAGATAGGGCCGCGGCTGCACGTACCTTTTGTCCGATTGTGCTTGGCATTAAGAAGTTCAATGAAAAAAAAACAACTGGTTTTTTAAAAGTAAAGCAATCATTTCACGGTCGTATAGTTAAATGATGGAGCTGTTAATACTGCAGGGTAAAAACTGCATGAAATCGTAATTGGTAGCTACCTACCTTCTTTAACATGCCACGGGAGAATTATTAAAACAAAAATACAATCTTTTTCTGTTAACTATGATGATTAAAGGTAATTTTGCAACAATGGATATACGCTTGTGGGTTGTATGAGACATGTCTCAGCTGTGTCGGGCGTCGAGCGGCGTGGAGTGGGGGCCGCGTCGCGTCCCGATGCGACGCCCGATACGCGCGCGCGCATCTGGTAGCCTCCCGTTCGTTATCGGCGACGAAACCTATCTATCGCAGTCACCGAGATTTATCGATGACTATTTTACTCAATAACATGACGTCTAACACATTATGTCACTATAAATAATTATCTTGGACATTTAACTGTTATAATTTATTAATATGAGTTTTTTGACACATTTAATGTTTTCATTGGTACAAATTAGTCAAATATGCTAGATAGTGATTTGTTTTATCGATGATAATACTAATGACATTCGTAATTGTAAATCATAGAAAAATGTGAGTATGATTATGAAATTATTTTAATAGTCTTAAATGATAATTTTCATTTGTCGGTTCGATCTGAAACAACAAACAATAAAAATGATCGATAGCGCTCTAATAAATAACTTGGGTATTTAAATCACCATCATTCTAACTTCCTCTCTAATTTGAAACAAAAGATTGATGGTCTGTGCAATTATTATGAATACGGAACATTTAGCGGGCATATAAATATTTTGAAAACGCCAAAACTTCATAAGTGCGCATAAATCGTACACAAAAATCTGTTTAGTGTTGTAATAAATAAGGCGGAGGTCCGGAGACGGCCATGCATACAGCGGGGTATTACGCAATAGTTTGATTTATTGGTTTCGGCAAGGTGCAAGAAATTCTAACGGCCGGGCCCTCCGCGCGTGATAGAATTTTGCCTTCGCAATTTCCTCATATATGTGAAAAACTATTGGGAACGGCCCGCGGTGATAAATGTTAGGGCACCTATGAATAAATTTGAATGTCGGTATAATGCGGAAATCTCAGGTGATTAGGTCGGACAGGGCAGGTGTGGGCCCACCTGAGCCTCGCGGACTTACTTAATCGCTCCAATCCGTGCTAAGTGCTCCGACGCAAGATCCACACGCGTCATTTTGTTAATGCGTGTATACGTACAATGAATTTCCAAATAAATTGAATTTTACATGTGAAACGTATTTCAAAGAAAGAAAGAAAGAAGACATTTTCACACCCACAAAGACACACAAATACAACAAAATTTAAAAATCACAATAAAACAAAATTATTTAAAAAATTAAAATAGATACCTGCATCTAACTTGTGTTGTGGGGACACAATTGTTTGCAAAAGTGAAACGGCCGCTGACTCAGCATTATGCTCAGGCGTTAGAAGACTGTAGCACTGATTTTCGGTCATAACTGTCTGTGACTTACGGAATTATACACAATTTAAGTATACTAAATTTATCCATCCCACTAATATTATAAATGCGAAAGTTTGTATGACTTCACTAAGAACTTTACCGACAAAATACGATGGCAAAACATTACCTACTCACTTCACCTTCACAATATTTTTAGTTACTTACGGAAATTTTTCCCTAAGTAAAACTTCGTTACCTTTGAAATTCAAATCGTGAATTTAGAATTTAGTTTAAAGATTAAATATAAAAAATCACGGGTGTCAGCGATTTTGTAAAATCAACCCCAAAAGGGATAAAATAAGGGGTATAAATTACGAGTTTTTGGTACTTTTGTATGAGGCATTACCAGTTTCTTGCTAATCAATCATGAACGAAGCTGCGGACAAAAGCTAGTAAACATACCATCTATAATAAATGATAAAATTGATCTTCTATTACTATGAATACATGGAAGCTATAACTTCAACTTGTCAGAATCATTAAAATATCTTATTAATCAGGGACAATGGTCAAAACGTCAGACAATGCCAATTAAGCGAAATATATTACCATCAATGAGCCTTTATTTAGCCAATATGTTCGCGATCGCCCACCAATTCCGATTGCCGTGTACACCTAATAAATTTTACAAGCGTAACCGAAAAAAAGGAATCGGCCCGCAATAAGAGCAATTTGAATGGAACAATAGCGGAATAACATTCGCAGTGAACTTTCGAGATCTAAATATTTATTTGAATTACGTTGCGGCGGCGGTCTGACAGCCTGGCTGGACCGCTCTCCATTTTAAACAATATCCAAGAAGCCAGCTTTATAATAAGTCTTAGTTAAAGTTACATTTTTGATACAAGCCTTTTGTTTTTCCTTTTGTAAAAACAAACAAGCGAACGAATACGAATTTTGTTCTTTAGTCTAGCCTAGAGTACTTAATATGTATTTAAATGGGGACGTATCGTATCTGAATGTCGAAATTATTCGAAAATTAATATTTGTAAAGCTAAAAAGTTCGATATTTTGACCGTCGATATTTTACCTATCGATATTTCAATTTTCGATATTCAGATACGTACCCATTTAAATAGTATCTGCTCGTACCTATCTATTTAAGTAAGGTCATCTGCTGCCTAGAACCCATAAGACCTAGGTGGACAGACGACATCGTGAGAGTTGCGGGAAACCGGTGAATGCGAATGGCGTTTAATAGGCGTTAATTTAATAGGCGTTTGTTCAGAATTGGACGCCTTCGGGCTGATGATGAAGATGATGATGAGAATCCATAACACAAACTTTACTAACTTTGGGACTAGGTCGATGAGTGTCATGTGTTTCATGATATTTTTTAAAACTTTTTTAGCTCACTGTACCCGTATTTTTAGGGTTCCGTAGCCAAAATGGCAAAAACGGAACCCTTATAGTTTCGCCATGTCTGTTTGTGTGTCCGTCCGCGGCTTTGCTCAGGGACTATCAATGCTAGAAAGCTGTAATTTTGCAGGAATATATATGTATGTAAACTATGCCGACAAAATGGTACCTACAATAAAAAAAGTCGAATAAATTTTTTTGGAGTACTTCCCATAGATGTAAAGTGGGGGTGATTTTTTTTCTCATGCAACCTTGTAGTGTGGGGTATCGTTGAATAAGTCTTATAACCTCCTGCGGCCCGCCATACAACAAAATAAAACATCGAAATTTAAAACTTCATGTCTCATAGATAAAGTTGAATTTATTTTTTTGTAAATTTGAATGATACAGAGAAAATGACAGTTTATTTCTTTTTCAAAAGATATAAGTTCTATTGCTAACAATATGTCCTAGTATTATCACTTTGAACCCCAGGAGGTTAAAACCATTAGGAGCTTGCTAAAACGATTTTTCGATTCAGTGATTTGTTTGCAAAATATTCAACATTAAAGTTTAAATTTTCATTAAAATCGAGCGAGAATCGGTAGGTGGAAAATTTTGTAAAAAATCAGGATGGTAGAAACTTACAAGAAAAACTATAACGGTTAAGTTTTCTTGATAATTATTTGTAGTTTAAGATTACTAGCAGCCTAAGATATAAAATATGCCTAAACTTGGAATGTTCCGTACAAAATACGAAATCCTTAGAAAAATATTACTTATTTTTTTCGTAATGGCTACGGAACCCTATTTCGGGCGTGTCCGACACGCTCTTGTCCGGTTTTTTGTTTATTATAACTTGCATTGTCATCCATCCTACATAGTATACCAAATTTCAAGTCAATCTGACCGCTGGACGTGGGTTAAATTCGACTACCATGATTTGACCCATAGGGACCTATTGACCGTTCATGCAGGCTTGTAATATTTACTGGCCCAACAGCCTGTTCGACCACTCTCCATCCTAAACAACAGCCAAGAAGCAAATGTATGAAATAGTTATCCCTTTCCCGGGAAAAGGCACGGGCCTTTGCTCGTATAAACCTTGAGGTCTGGTGGTAGAATTAAAAAATTTGGATTTTACTAAATTCCCATGTGAATTTCCGTATTACATCAGTCTTCATCTTTAACGAACTAAAAGAATTTCTTTGCTCATTTCAATTTTTTTTTATTTCCAACCTATAAACACTTATACAGAAACACGCACACACTGAAATATCTCTACAATATCTATAAAATCTTTCCTATTCCACCAAAGCCTAAAAGGTACTTAGCGCGCTATTTTTAACCCCCGACACAAAAAGAGGGGTGTTATATTATTTTAAACGTTACTACGAGTGTTTGGTCACTACACTGGATTTTGATATGAACAAGGTCTCATTTGTCACTGATTTTTTCTAGTGTTATTTTTGTGAATACCAAAACTGCCAGAACTAATAGTCGACGTGTACATAGTCTTAGCTTTATCTGTGGCAAGGGTTTGTTCAATAAAATCTTTTTATAATAATAATAATTGATTTGCTTAGAATTACAATAATATATTTACGGAATATTTACGGAAGTCTAAGAGGTATATTCGAGCGCATTTGCAAACGTTAACTTCCACGTTTCGCTAACTCCGTTACAGTATCTCTAACTCATATCAGTGTTTTTGCAAGTTAAGTTATCAAGTAATCATAATTAATTCCCTTATTTATGTAAATGAGACATTTAACTTTAACGACTCCTTCACATTCGAATGCAAAATAAATATCACCAGTACAATAATAATATCATAATTTTATTACTTACTCTACATATCTTAATTATCTTTTTTCGTCGCGTGGTACTGTAATTATAAAGTAATAAAAATATTGTTTAATTTAAAATAAAGTTTTATGGAAGTTCCATCCACGGACTCAGGTGTGCCATCTATTGAGCGGTTTGAGCAACTGCAGCGCTTAGGTTTGGCGGCTAGGTAAAGCTCCTTCTGCTTGCTTGACGAGATTTCTTAAAAGTTCTGTATTCCTGAATGAAATTCTTGAGAAAAAGTTTCAACACATGCAACCATCACCATGAACCATATCTGATCCTTCGTAGCTAGAACGTTTTCAGAGTAGATAATTATAATGTCAAAAAATGTCACGTCACTACAATTTTTTTTGTTCTACAGTGGTGGCATCACGAAACTGTTGGTAAAATAGGACAGATGCACTTTAATAAAGAATTTACGTATATTGTATCTATTTATTATATTGTAGTTGGCAGCTTTATACGTTTGTCAGAAAGAGTAAAGTTACCTATTGTGATAATTATTTAATTTAAATATTTTCTTTAGTAGAGTAGTTGTCTTATCTTCACAGATAGCGACCCATCTCCCTCAGATGTGACAGATAGATTAAGAAACGACGCCAAATTAACTAAATAGGTACTTACTGTTTAATCAATAAAAATATTTGATTACCGTGTGGTAATTAAACTATAATTTTTTCAGAGTAATAATTGGACTTGGTTCTATTTAAGATGGTACCTACACATAATTGCTATCGTAATAAAACGAATTATCTTAATGAATTAACAATACAAAACTTGCGTATTCTTTTTTATAACAGTGTTCTGTATTGTCATTTAACGGACCGGACCGAATTATAATATAGTCTCTGAGGCGTTTTAATGGCTTTTAACATTAGATATTTTGGTTAAACGGTCTACCCGTTTTATCGCTGACCCACCATAAAATAACCCGTAAGCGGCAAAATATTTTTTTCATCTCTCCTGTTCGGAAAGTTTAAATTTCATTCGTAGATAGCCGGGTGGAAAAATGCGTTTTCATCTCTAGGGTGGAAAGTTATTTAATTAATATTTTTCGATTAGTCACGGTGTCGGAGATAATTGAGTTACGTCAATGACACTTTTTTTCACGTTTCGGCATGGTCATCTAGATGCACGTCGTGACCAAGGAGCTTAATACAACACTGGAGGTTGAACGCCGAAGATCCGTTTGAAACAAGAAATTTGATCTTTATTACGTCACGAACATATTCCATCTCTTTCTTTAGTTAGGTTAAGAAAGAGATGAAATATATAAATAAGTAATAAAGGTCAAACTTCTTCGTTCAGCTTTCAACCTCCATTTTTGTATATAAGCTCCTTGGTCGTGACCAACTCGTTTTTTTTTTATAGTCGGCCGTGGCAAGTGGTCAGTCGAAAAGGTCCCGTTCGAGGGGATATAAGTAAATTCAATTTATTATCATTCTCATTTTTTTTGTAGTATTTTACTTTCCTCACAGTCGAAATGAAAAGTAGTGTCTAACTCGGGTGAAATTACCCATTTCCCCTCGAAATATTGGCGCTTTCACTTCGTTCGAGCGCCAGAAATATCTCGGGTGAAATGGGTCACTTTCCACCCTTGGTTATCAATCTACTATTTCAATAATGCCATATCACTATGATATTTCCTGCGGGTTGCGACGAAATTTTGTTTGTTCGAATTACTCGTATATGTATTTACTTGTACAACGCTTCAAAAATATGCACATAGTCCTAGTAGGTCGAACTTAATGCGCCTAAACTTACCTAACAATCTTAAGTTCCTTATCAATAAGCGGCTATGTTTAGGAAATTAACAGGGGGACAGGAATGTATTACTCGTAGGTGATAGGGACGCTTTAGCTAACCCTATAGCTGAATCTTTATAACCTCAGCTAATTAAATATGAAGTTAAACAAACAGTATTTATTGCGCCAATCATCTGCAATGCCGTCTGCTCTTCATGACATATAAAATATCCGATTGGTTCCTTCGCTTATTAGGCGTTGTTTGTGTCTATGTTTATTACTGTTTTACGAGCGATGGCGATTTTATTGTGAATCGAATAGCAATAGTGAGGGATTTGATTAAGTATAGCAATCGTTACGTTATTGTTTGTCGCTATATAAGTAAGTTTTAGAGGCTGTATATTGAAAACGCTTCCTTTAGAACATGCTGGTTTAGATGCGGTTGCGGGATTTCGGGGTGAAAGTATTTATTCTTCATTTAATTTGGAATAACAATTGACGACACGCAAATAAAGTGGCATTTAAACAATTTTATTTTGCGGCTCCCAGGCTATTGTACTGAACTATATCTGCTAGGTAAGAAATAGTTGACCAGACGCAATACAATGTTGCTGTGGCCTCCAATTCTAAATTAAATGAAGTATAGTTCAGTAAATTTAGTATCTTTACTTTTAAACCGTATGTCACAAGCTAAAGGTCAGGTTAGATGAAGTCAACCAATTTTGGTCACCCTTAATGCATTTTAAACTTCTCTTTGGTCGCGTAAAATATATGTACTTAGTAGTTTTAACAAGCGTTTTACATTATTTTCATGATTAAAAACAAAATACATTGACAGTTTGATTAGTTCTTCTTTAATAAATATAATGAAATAAATAAATATCATGGGACCCTTGACACCAATTGACCTAGTCCCAAAGTAAACAAAGCTTGTACTATGGCAACGGATAAACATACTTATATACTTAGATAAAGACATACTTAAATACATATTAAACATCCAAGACCCGAGAACAAACATTCGTATTATTCATACAAATATCTGCCCCGGCCAGGGATCGAACCCAGGACCTCAAGCTCCGTAGTTAGGTTCTCTAACCACTTGGCCATCCGGTCACACACACTACACTTATATCACCCTTTATCATTTATCAAAATCAGATAACGAATTTTGAAAGAATATTTAACGGTTACTTTGTGGTGTGCAATATAGAATATTTGTCTTGTATTGTATTGTATATTGTAACTCTGTCTGTTCGTCTATCAGGCAATTTGTCTGTTACCTGTTCACGCATGAAACTGCTAAACTGATTTAGTTAAGTACCTACATGAAATTTGGTATGGAGATAGCTTGAGGCTCTGAGAAGGCCATGATGATGGTTCTTATCGCAAGAAATTTCTTAGTCCTCGCGGGATGGCAATAAACAAATTATTTCAAAAGCTAGCCTCAAATAAATTGCCTTTAAATTTTTCGCTTAACAGAAATCAGTGTATTTGGTCGGGAGGAAGTTGCCCTTTGATTATTTCTGCGTACGAATAACCAGGTCTTAAGTGCACTTTCAGCAATATTGTTATAATTACAGGTTTAATAATCATCTTAATCTGCGAGGACATTACCTTACCAATCTCATTATATTAAAGATGTAAAATTTAACGGCCAAAGTCGCACACCTTTGAAACTAAAAACGAAGACATTGAAAATTATGTTTAACTCTACATTTACAACATAATAAATAACAGCAATAAGTGTTATTACACAAATATTTTACTCTTTTGCCCTCGAGTGACTGAAAAACGAGTGCGGCCATAACCGTTAAATTTCCAGTTAATTTACTTATAATTCCTTCGCTGCGGTGGAATTAAAAGTTCATATATTTAGCTTTAATTGGTATACCTAATTTAACTTTGTTACTCGCCAGGTTGCTTTCCCTAAGTCTATTTATATAAGCTTTTACGATCTTATACATATATTTAATATTTTCGGAATATTAAATACGTTAATTCAATAAAAAAGCGAGTAGATAAATTAATAATTTACAGGTTACTGTACTCTTTGTTTATGACGTTAGGAATGTTGGCGCCAGCGACCATTGTGTCTACCAATAACATAATTCTGGCAGAGCTCTTCGTTCAGTTTCGTAATAAGACCAAAAAGGTATGAATTTTATTATTAAAACAATATTTAGATAACGAAGCAGCCTTGTCAGTGTTTGTTAATTAAGTTCCATTTTAATTACTATAATTAACTAAACCAAAGAATGAATCCTGTATCGAGTGGCACTCCTAAAGTTGAAAAAAGCGGTTCTTTTATTACCTTTTAAGCATTGTTTAAGAGTTAAGAGGCGAGGGAGGGACCCTCCCGAAGCAACTGACGACTTTTACCGTCTCATTATCGACTTTTTTCCCCGTTTTGTTTGTAAATTCTTAAAGATTCAGCCGTTTACTGGTTAACTGATTTAGGTGCTGCTCTAAATTTTAATTAATAAGTGCTCATCAGCTATTTACATTCGATTGCGGCTGGCATTCATTAATGTATTTCGTGTTTGCCCTTAACTTTATTGCAGTTTTTTGCGGCCTTTTTTTGTAAACTTTATATTTAACAACTTATGTGCTGAGTTTATAAAAAATATATATTTAGGTTTTGCGTGCTAATATTAAATTAACGGCTGTGCAACTATTATTTGTGATTTCTCTAAATAAAAATAACCTAACTTATAAGAATAATTTTATAACAAGTGTTTTTACTGTGTATTGTCATTCATCCATCCTATCTATAAACATTTAACAAATTTTAAGTCGATGTACGAAATTTAATTAAAAGGTTTGATTGTAGACAGGTATGTAGCTCTACCGACATTCACCGGCACCGGTGTAACTAAATAAAAGCTATAAAGCATGATCCCAGATATTATTATTTTTTTCTTCTTTTTGCTGTTTAGTGCTAAAAGAATAGAAGCTTTAGGTCAGTGGTATACCATTTTTAAGGTTTCGTACCTAAATAGGCAAAAAGGGATCCCTTAAAGGATCACTTTTTTGTCCCAGGAACACGTGGATACTCAGATTATTATGGACTACTCAAATTAAAATGGACTACTCCAATTAAAATGGACTATTCAAATTAATATGGACTACTCAAATTAATATAGACTACTTAAATGTGCTAACCCTTGGAGCAGTGAAAAAATCACACTTAGGAGAAGGGCATCAAAAGCTACAGTAATTTAAAATAGTTTTTTTTTGTAATTACTAATTATCAGGGCTCTGTCTGTTAACACTGGATATTCATTGGTACCGACCTAAAAGTTTATAAGAAACTCACAGTGCGTGAATCGGGCTCTCACTTGGCAAGTTTTTAGGAATTTACCTCTGAAAATAGTAGGTAGGTATGTACCCCTTAAAACAAGTGCAGTGTGATTATTATGTCGCTTATTATACCCATGACGTCTAACGATATGTTGTTCGTTACCCTTCAGGAATCACAAATTTATCCCTGTTTAGTTACTCCTATGTTCAGAATCAAAACACACACACACACACACACACACACACACTAAGATAAACCTTTTTATATATTTTAAGTATCCGAATTTCTTTCTTTTTAAACTTCAGGTCAGGTTATGATTCCCTAGCGCAGCGAGGAATCCGCTAACGAGGTTTGTTTAGAAAATCAGACTGATGAAGAACTCTGAAAGCATTTGAAAGCAAGCAGATATGAAAATCCAGCCTTCAAGTTATTGCTCTTAGAGTAATCTCTAGGTTAAAACCGTCATAGATTCCCCGGGATATAAGTGGCCCGATTGCAATTACTCTAGTTTTGTGAATGATAAGCAATGGGCGGATGACGGATGCATTTACGTCAAAATCATGTTGAATGATAATACGTAATATGGATATGACTACAATTGGTAAAAAAGAGAACATTATTGAAAAATAGTTTATTGCTGTAGTAAATAATCTTTTTTTTCTATACTACATATTTTCAGTGCATTCTTTTTATAGTTCACTATTCACTTATGTAGGGAAAATGACCTCTTTACATCTATAGATGTAAGAGGTGCGTATTTGTAAAGTGATACTTCACCATTATTAGGAACATTATCACCATCACTCAAATTTCTAGAAGTAATAAGTCTTATCCATTTTATGCTTTCGTCACCATATTGCATCCATCATCCGCCCTTTAATGATAAGCATGCTCTTCCATTTAGCTATCAAGAGAATATCCAACTAACTATATGCCGAACAGCATACTTATGCTACCCTACCACTAAGCCGCATATCTGTGTACACTGTGATTATATGGGTAAGCAATATGCAGTGTAAGTTTTTGTATATAGAGGTCCGCAAAAAAAGCTCATGCTCTGTAAATATCAAATATAACGATTTAATTTTTTTATAAATTTGCACAGTAAGAACCAAAGTACCTGCGGGTTTTACAGATCTAATATTTGCCTTTATGTAATGAGATAAAACAAAGTACTTTCAAAAAGTGTGGCATCTATCCCGACGTTACCGGCTACGACGACGACTCCTGCAAGTAATGCACCTATCAAATACCTGGTGCCTAATAATTGGACTCCTTTCGGATTGCCTAAACGTTACACGTGACTTCAGTGATGACGAGCATGGCAACGGTTGAACGAGTATATACTAACTGTGAGTTGGCGCATACGAAGACGTCCTAATCCTAACCCATACCTATGTACTTCTTTCACTCTCCGAGTTGCCTAACGAAGATGTTCACTCCACACTACTAGTGCCTTCACCCGATGAAATTGTATGAACGAAATATAAACCAGGCCAAATTGTTTCAACACCATCACCCTGCCAGATAATGCCAACGATATCTACCAAGATCGTTTAAGTCTGGCCTATAATCTTAAGGATTCAGTGGCCTTATTCTACGTGGCCTATAATCTGACTCTTTAAGAATTTAGGATCTGATTATTCATTGTTTAGTGTGTCTTCTTAGTAAAAGATAGAGTTTGCAGAGTAAGAAAAAAAGAGCTGATATAAAACGACAACGCCATTTTCTATGCAACTATCACACTTATGAACTAAGATACTCGACCGTGGCAACAAAACGGTATGATAAAAATAGTAAGGTAGTTATTCATTCGTTTTCTACTTTTTATTGTACTCTGACACCCAACAGCAAAGTCCTTCTTATCATATATATCTGATTGATCCCAATTGTGGACAGTACTTAAGTACTGTACGGCCTTAAGGCCGCTTGTAGACATCCGTTGTTTCACCGGACAACGGACTGTGTTTTTGCCGGACTTGCGTTTTTGTGTGGCTCCTTAGCCGGAAAACTGACCGGTACATGTACACACATTCATTGTATGCCATACAACACCGCAAGTCCGGCAAAAAAACGATCCGTTGTCCGGTAAAAATATAACGTACGTCTACAAGCGGCCTAAAGCAGAAAGAATAAGCTCTTCTAAAGTGTTGCTTACTTCCAAGTAACATCAATAAAAACTAAAATTAAATCAAGATAAAAACGTTACCAAGTCAATAGTAACATCAATCAATTAAAATATTATCTTATTAAATTAAAAATGGAATAGAATCTATTAGTGGAATATGATCCTTATATTTAGTTTTGTTTAGCGCCTCCTCTATTTTGTAAATGTACGGTCGAACAAATTGAACCATGACCCAGGGTGGAACCTTTTAATAATAATTTCACTATGATTTCCTTGGCCGAAGTATGAGATGTCAACAAGACATTGGTAAGACGAAGGTTCCATCCTGGGTCATGATTCAATTTGTTTGACTATTCCTATTGTATGTTCATACTGTACTGTAAGCACTGCTGGAATTTCTAGATATCAAACCTAGGTATTATAGGTGGTCGTTGCCTGGTTCCTTGTGATGGACTATGTGTTCATTGACAAATTAATAGTATATACCTACTTAATGTTCATTAGGCAATATCAAAAACATTTCTATACTTAGTATACCTTACCTACCTAGTTACCAAAGAGCTAAAGTTACTGAATAAGCAAAGGCACGCAAATAAATTTTGTTCTCAAAGCAGGTGTCGAAAATAAAACGTCCGCATTTGAAATAAAGATTTAATTACATTCGTTACATAATTTTACTCATAATAATAATTAATAGGTATATATTCTATAAATTACTATATAGAACATTTAATATTAAGCGAATGTATTTGATTTGGTCACGTTATTTTTTTTCTGCGTAGTGTTTGTTCATGCCAATAAGCCTCCAAATTAAATACAATTATTTGTGACCGTATTGTGCCAACAAAATCAAATACTTTCATCATGTCCCTTTTACAATTAAAAGCAATTGATGTATAAAATACACTTGATTATTGAACTCAAACTGTTCTTTCCAAAAGCTCGAAAGAAGATGTTAGACAACCAACATTGCAAACATACATTACAAACATGTTTTTATACATCGAATTACTTTAATAGTGTAATATCACTTGGGAAATCAAAAGCGTTGTAATGAAATGTGCTGTCGTAATAAATATTCTATACAACTCCTCAATCGATGTTTGTATATGTGTATATCATAAAATCGTTTCGTTGATTTATTCAAAAACCACATTCAAACTAGCAAATTACCGGACTTATTTTGAGATACCAAAAGAAATCTAATTACTAAAGACTGAGTTCATCTGCTAGATCAAACGGAAGTTGAGTTAATACTGGACATATTGAAAGGCACCGAAACAGTTACACTATACAACGTCAAAGTAAAGTTCTAATATGATGGTGCAATATTATTTTTTCATCGATTTTCTACATTTCATTTTCATCGACCAGTGAACGGTGACCTGTGCGACAGCGCAAATCGCAAACTCATTGCAGTCCTAGTATAATGTAACTAGACGGATGAAATTTCAATTCAACACAAGATAGATTATACATGACTTCTTATTTCATTGTACCGGAAAAATGGACGATTACGATTCGTAATACATTTATACATAAAACGCCGATCGACGAGGTCCTGGGGGATTGCAAACAATTATTAAAAACAAATTGTAATCCTGAATATTTACAAGGTATACTAATAATACTTTTAAACAATATTTATAAAGATCATCCCGATGTGCCAATGCAACGCATCTGGCGAAACCATATTAATTACTTTGTACACTTTTAGAGAAACTAAAAATAGAAAATCTACAAAACATTTTATGTACAAGGGCAACAACAATAACCAAACCGATGATTATTTATCGATTATCTATATAGTTCTTTTTTAACAAAAATAAACAATAGTATACGTTAAGGGGTACGAAACCAAACTATGCTTCTCTTACTGCCTACGTACTGAGAGTACTCTATCTTATGAACTAGCAAAAGTACTGTCTGGCACCTGAACTAATCAATAACTTATTGCTTTGAAATTACACTTACACAAAATAAAGTTGGAAGAACTTAGTTAAATATAAGTACCAGCTCCTGTGGACCCACCCGTCACAGCATGTGTATAAAACCGATGGCCGGCCCGCCGCCCGGCATCTAATATAAATAATTTAGACATTACCTCCATAATACTCTTAAATCTATAAAAATACTGAGCAATATTGATTTCGTACAGTGATTCGTTTAAGTACAAAGTAGGACAAAAGTCGACAAACTTCGATCATAACTTAAGTACCACAATTAACAAAAATGATCATAAGATACAATTCTGTGCATTTAGGAATCCAAAGTAGGTACACTATTAAATTTAGATACAAATGAACGAACGTGCCAAACGGATTGGTTACAATACAACGTGTCGACGATCATCATTCGTATATTGAGCCTAAGTGCTGCCTAGTCCACTGCGTCGCGAGCCCTGGCCGCCGCGGCGTCGCCGGCGCAGCCCTCGTCACTCGCTTTACCTGCAACAACCAACAGGAAACACAAATTAATAAGCACATCCCGTCCAAGCCACTATACTTAAAAAAACGTTCCTTAAAAGAATAGCGGTATTTAAATTAACAAAAAAAAGGTTCCGATAGCCGTTCCGATTCTATCGCGACGTCGCCGCGCCCGCCGCCGCGTTCACACATATCAACCGAAAAAGAAAAAAATCTAAAGCAATCGAGATGAGGTGACGAAACGTTCAGTCTCATTATCTGAGAATTTATTAACGAATCGCCCGGACCGGAAAACCGAAATGTGAAAGAAATAAAAATTCGACCTCGGCTGCGGTCATCTAAGGTTTGTACGGCGTCAATGAAAAAAGAAGTCAAACGGGTTGTCCGAGCGACCTGGGACTGAATGAAACAGAGAGGACGCGAGTGAGGTTCAAGAGATAAGGGGTAAGATTGGAGGTTAAAAAAAAAGTAAAGCGGCTTTAATGCGAAGGTAGTGTTGTGAATGAAGAGGATCCATTGAGCGCCTGCGCCCACGCACGCGGCGCGCGGCAGTGCTCCCGCCATAAACAATACTCATTGTACCTATTACATTAACGTTTTTTGTCTTAGACCGAACAATTCTGATGCTGTTTTATTTAAATTAGATGTAGTGAATGGAATTAGAGCTGGGTGTGTCGTGGATTAAAGCCGCATGGATGATTTACTTCCTACCAAGCTATGAATAATGCATGCCGATTCTGACAATATATTTGTTGGTTTAAGCGTTGTCCGTTCACATGGTTCAAGAAAACTAAGAACCTCTCATTGTTTTATGTGGTAATCATAACTAAATATTTTCGTTGGATTGGTGGTCGGGCTCGATCGGTCAACTTCTTATTGTAATAAATAAGCATGGTTTGCATTATTATTGTTATGGTCGGGACTTAATATCTCTCCTCGGTAGCTAAATCAGAGTAACAACCAATAATCTTAAACTAAAAGGTAGGTTATTTAAGCCGAAAGAAAAAGGACACCCGGTTTCAGTCTGTTCTTTTTGGGGCAGCTTTAAAAGAATGCCGCGATAAGGAGTTATTTTCGCATCATGGAATTCGAGGATACAAAAAGGCGTGAAAACCAAAATAATACAAAAGGTTATAGAAGTGAATTTGTGAGCGTTTGGCTAAAACAGAATTCCTCGCGAAGCCGTCCTGTGCGGCAGCGTCGCGGTCGCGATTTATTGTAACGACGCGCGCATGCCGCTCGCGCTTCTTAGAAAACCTTCGACGACTCTTAGAAAAATGCGACGTCGTCCGTCCGCGAATTCATCTTCACACGGTACCACCGCGAGCTAGCGGACTGATATCTCTATGCTGACACGAGTATATAACTGCTTTGATCAATGTTTTACAAGCATTACCTACCCATAAGGCTGTAAGCCACATTTTCTATGAAGCATTTTCTCGACATTAATCACAGCTTAACGTCGTGTCATGAATTTTTATTCTTGACCGAGCGTGATTAAAATCTCGAGGAGAATAAATCTAATCAGTCACGTTATGAGTTCAAATAGCAGCTAATTTAGGCAGGTCAGCGGCGTGCGTAGGAGTAGGTACGTACAGTGCGTCTTGGCGACACTGACAAATGACGCAAGATTGCAATCTCGCCGCCCTCGTGCCGCGTCGCCCTTCCGCCTCGGCTCCACTCCATTGTTTTCAATTACCGACATGACACCCCGGCGCAACTCTCCGCTGCTAAAACCACAGCTCTGTTTATGGCTTTCGCGATATCTCCGCCGCGATCATCCATTTACGGGGGCGTACCTCATCTACATCTCCCCGCACGCCGCGCGCTTGTCTATTTGAATCAATCTGTAACTCACCGCTAGTGTTGCGCGGTCCGCTCTCAGACGGCCGACACGAAACCGTTGGGGTGTTGTAGAGAGCTGGAATAGGAAACATTCACTCTTTTCACGTGGTGTAGGTAGTCAAGATCTCAAAGGACTTAATTCGCCTACTAGTGTACCGATACGAGTGTTCATCGTGTGTGTGTAGTAAGCGATTAGTAAAATAGAGTATTCACCTTTTATAGAAAGGTTTGAACGCAGCGGAGGCTTCGTTGTGATGGGGCTGGTTGGGCTGATGGTTGGCGGGGTGGTGCGTGTTGTGGTAGGGGTCGCGCTGCGGGGATTGCTGGTGTCGCGGAAAGCAGTAACCAGCGCCGCCGCCGCTGCCCAGCGGGTTGGCGACGGACGGCACCTTCATGTTGGGCGGCGTCTGCGGCGGCGTGTCGGTCTGCACGTCGGGGAAGGCGGCGGGGTGGACGCACGGGTGTTGCGCGCCGTACTGTGCGGGGAAGCCGCCGTAGCGGCCGTAGGCGCCGGGCGCGGGGCTAGCGCCCGCCGTGGCCGGCAGCGCGAACCCGTTGGCGCTGCCGTCCACCGCGCGCTCCCCGCCCGCGCCGTACCCGTGCTGTGGCCACGGCGCGGCGGCCGGCGGCGGCGTCTTGCACGCTGCCGTATCCGCCAGAGACCATATCTTTGGTTTCGACGCTGGAATAGGCACGCCGCAGTCCGACCCTCTTTTCGCCTCCTCCTTGATTCCGTATCCTAGCAGCTGATGATGCATCCCCTGCAGCAGCTCGTCGCCCTTCCTCTCTTCATCTGTAAAAAAAAACAACATCCGTCATGTTTCACATTCGATCCGAACGCACCGCGCATTATTGCAATCAGATTAGTCGCAATAGCCCATACCATTACTAATGCTACGACAATAAAAGGAGCTTAAAATGTTTATATCCCGTATAAAATCGATGCGATGTGAATCGGAGTGGCGACGTGACCGTTACACCCGGGACGTAAGTTTTAGCTCGTAAGACCGGCCCCTGCTCCCTCCAGAAAAGTCGTGTGAAAATACGTTTGGCGTGCAGTGACCCATTCGTTAAGTGGTTATCCGATTAGCGAAGTGAAAATACCACTTTGGGGCGCGAGCGAGGGCCGCGGGGCGCGCCGCCCGTCGTTTCGTATTTAAGCGGAGCATTTATTTCACATTTCCCGGCAGCTCGCGGCGCTGCCCCGTGTTGCTGGAACACAATTAATGGTCAACATTGTTCTCTTTCTTCCTTTGATTTTTCACCAACACCCTCATTTATTTGGGAAGGAATCCAAGTTGTTCATGCAAATCAGTTTAGCTTTATAACGTCAGTAACATCAGTTTTATTTGCCGTCAAAGACATATTTTTATTTTCAGACTGGAATTGCATTTTATTTTTATTGTAAAAGAACGAAGTTATTGTACGATTACACAGAAATGTTTATTCAACAGAGTTTTATAAGGTTCTAAGTATTATCATAATGCCATTTTCCGTTGTAAAGTGGGTTTGGGCCGGCCGGGCTAATGAAATTCAGAGGCCGCGAGGGCGCGGCGCGACCGCGCGACTCCATTCTCTTCATTCCATTTAATGCTGACTGCTCCTAGCTTTTAAGAGGGGTTATCCGCGTTGCCCTTCAGTAGGGATAAATAGGGACGCCACTGATACTCTGCGCGAAGATATTTATCCGGCAAATTGTTTAAATTTTCATTGTATTAATCTAATAAAGGCCCGCAACGACCGGAGATAAGCGAAATTGGACGATTTCATCGTGTTTTATTTTAGCAATATGTTCAATGTTATTTTGAGTAGGCGTTAGTTAGCAAATTGTTGAGGGGGCTGTTATGATTATCGTCTGTTAATTGTTTTTAATTTTCTTATTTTATTATAAAAGAGCGTTAAGTTAAAAAGCTACACCGCAGTTTTTAGGCAAAACGACTGTTCTGAAAACACAACTGCGGTGTTGAATAGTGTTTTGTTTATGAAATGTTCGAGCATCGGAATCCTCACCGTCCCAGTTCATTACCTATGCATCTAGTTCGCGGTAGTTATAGGCAGGCATTAAACGCAACGATACATTATCAATTAGCCTCATGCGGTTCCCGGTTCAGGTTATCCGTCATAAATATTAATCGAACGCAGTGCGCGTTGAACGCTATTCCCAGATATGCAAAATAGATTTATCTAACTGCGAGCGACACGCCGCGGGCGGGCGCGCGGTGGAAACTCGCCGTTGTAACGTCGAGTGGCGTTTCCCTTTAGCCACCGCCGCGGGGCGAGTGAGACGTAATAAAAACGCGTCGCGGCGAGGGGCGGCCCTCTCACCCTCCGCACTGCACTTTGCAACTGAGGTCACTGCAATTTATTACATCTCGCGATGCCCACTTGTTTGTATTACTTCTGTACTCGCTTTCCATTAACGCGCGACGGATTAATATTTTGTTTGCGATGCGTGTGCTTACGACAAAAATTAACATTTATTGGTGGGGTCCGAAGGTTTTATTCATGAGTGGCTTAGCGCGGGATAGTTCTGGATGTTTGTTTGCCGACGACGCTCTAGGGTTCGCGTGTGAAAGCTTTTATATTGGCTTTGTTTGCCGTGACTTAAAATGATATATTACACGTCGCGAACATTGACATTTTGGTAAAAGAATGGGTATGCATGTTGAGTGAGAAACGTTATGGTTTATTTGCTCGGTTGTAGTTGCGGCCCGGGATTTGGCTAAGCGGTATAAAAGTTTCTGTTTTTGTGTAATATCCTGTGGGGTTTGGGTGTTTACTCGCCGGTTTATACATGTCTTGCGTCTCGTATGACAAGAATGTTTATTGTTTTTAATTTGTGTTCCCTCATACTGCCGTAGTATAACTAAAATGCCGTTAACTGACATCCGGGCGATTTTCAACTTTGGATGGTAAAACGACTGAACATAATATCTTAAATTAATCTGACAATTACCTACGTTTTATTTTCAAGATACCTATTTTAAGCGCAAAAATAATTAGATAGTTTCCGGGGCAAAACAAATATTTTATTTAATATGTCAGATATTGGTAAAACTATTGATCACATATTTTTTCTTTTGCCAATCAAATAACGAAAAGACGACAAAGAAGGAAAGCTCAGGAGTGGGGGTCCGTGATATCACGCCGTGGTAAACAGTGTTGCAATGGTGTTACCTTACGCGAAACTTTAACTATGAACGTTTTTTGTTTAACTGATAAAAGATTAAATACGAGTCCGAACCGATAAACTAACTAATGGACTAATTAGCATTTTTTCGACACTTATAATTCTATTGTCCTGGTCTTTCTAATCTTCTTCAGTCAAATTCCATGTGCTAAGAAATCCGCGTTACCTATTACTTACTACATTCATTTTTGTAGCCGAATTGATACTCCAAGGAAAATGTATATCTAATTATACGGTCGTTGCATATAGGGGTGTCAATATATAATCACTTGTTTTTGCACTGATACTAATGCAGTTACTTAAAACACATTAGCCGCCTCGAGGGCGCCAAGGGGTGGAAATATGGTCGAGTGATAGTGATTCACTCAACTAAGGGATTATTTATATTAAAGTATTGAGTAATACTTGAAATGCTGTTTTCTTTTTATTTAATGCATCTAAAATTCTTTATTTGTTAGAGCTTAAAGCTGACAGCTGTTTGAAATCACCCATCTAACATACGTAGTATTTAGAGCCTACATTTTATAGATTAGTGGGAAACAATAATTTTTACTTAAAAAAACGAAGGTTTCCTAGAAATTTTTAAGGTATGCCGAAATACGAGTATTATGCCTATTGAAGTAGGTAGAATGTACGAAATGTGGGGTCATTTTTAATCGACTTCAAAAAAAAACTACAGTTCCTAAGAAAAAACTGATATTTCGAACTGATTTTTATTATATATTTATGTTGGTATTTGTTAGTAAAAAATAGTGTAAATTATCACTAATTTCAAGTTCATAGGTCAATGGGAAGTTATTTTTTCCAAAGAAAATTTGGCTCAAAAAAGCTGGTTTTGGTGGCAATATTTTTTAAAACAAAAACAAAGTGTTTATTTACGCAGCAAAGTCTAAATAACAATATTCCACTCAAAAGGATATTTAGATAAAACATCTCAAAAATATTTTTTTACTATTCAGGTATAGGAACCTAATGCCTTTGGGTCAACAAGTTGCTTTTAACTACTGTAAAAATTTGAAGACTTTGTTTTACCTGTGTGCCAGCAATTAGGCTCCGTTTGGACCTTTCGGATACAGAACCCTAAAAACGATAACTCGTTACTATGGTATTGACAGAGTTACGTTAAATCAAATTACCTAAAAATAATTCATACCCATCTCAATAAATTGTGGTAGGTAATTTGTTTGTTAAATAATTATATGGCTGATTTGCTGTTATCAAAAAACCTACCAAGTATCGTGTGTGCCACGCGTGTTGTAGAGTTCCGTATTAGGGCGTTTTAAAAAAAAGTGTAAGTACCCATTCTTTTATTTTTTATTTTGGAAAAAATATGTTTTTTTCTACTCAGAATTAAAAGCACAATAGTTTAAAAAAATGTTCCCCCAAAAAAATTTCAGTTTTGTGACGTTTTTTTCATACACTCATAAAATCAATCATAAAATTTTGTATGAAAAAATGGGGACATTTTTTAAAATGATCGGAATCGATTGTGCTCTTAATTCTGAGTAGGAAAAACCAGATTTAATCCAAAATTTCAAAAAAAAGAAAGGGTACACTTTTTTTGAAAACGCCCATTAACATGCGGCTATCTCTATGTTTATTACTTAGTTTTGGACTTTTGGATTATCGTTATTAGTTAACTTTTAAAGCCTGTTGTGATTTTTAATTCTTTAAACACAGTTGTGGTCCTACTTTGTATCCCTGAATCGGTTTTTTTTTTACGCAAAACTGCAATGACTCCTCACAGCATAGGATAAGTGAGACAAATCTCCACATTAGGTACATGTAAGAGTTGTCTCATGATTATTATGGTCTTATGCTAAAACTTGTTTTATTTTATTATTTTCATTAATTAAGAATACATTCATGTGGTACTACAAATATTTGATTGTTACTTAACTGTAATAATATAATGTAATAATAATAACTGTTAAAATGGTTTAAAAAGTGACATTATGACGGCTATTTTGACACGGGACACTTCTAAGCACTTTAAACACTTCGCAGCACTCGCATCACTTCGCCACGTGGCTGCCGGCGGGAGTCTTTAATCACGCACGCACAATGGATCTATAATACCGTTTTTTTAACGTAATGTCTTTAATATACCGATTTGGACAATCTACGGTAGATATTGGTTCAAAGGCGCTGTCGATCAGTTTTGGGGGGCAAGTATTATACTTAGAAGTTTCCGTATTTTTTTTACTTTTAATAATGGATTTACCAAATTGAAGATGTACCTAATAATACATAGATATATGTGATCTTACGATTTGAAATTCATTTTCATGACTTTATTTATTGCACTATGCAGGGAACCACTAGAGGGCAATTTACTGGTAAATAAATATTTATTATGAATGGTTCAGTTAGTTTTACTGTTATTTATTGTTTATTTATGCATCCGGCGTAGGGCTTTATAGCGATGTAGTTCAAACTAAATTATTAAGTTTGCGGCGCTTGCTGTTGAGACCTTAGGGCCCTGGTCAGCCGACATGAAGTTTTTTATAAAGGCCCTGTCGTCCCGGTTGGTCGACGCTTCTGGGGACCCAAGAGCTGGCGCGTACTTATCCCAGCGGATATCACTTGCGGTCCAAGGGGTACTTGGGAACCCTGCCACAGGCAGATCTTTTAGACGGGGTATTCTATTTATAATTTTCATTGTTACAGTTAGTTAAGCTATCTTAGCTTAGTTCTTTTTTATGTATGTATAAAAACTCATAATTGTACAACTTTAAAAATAAAAAAATATAAATCTTCAGTTTAAAATCAACAGTTATTTTAGTAATATGGATTTCAAATTTGGTCTTTTAAATGTTTTTTTTTTGTTTTCGATTAAAATTTTTCAAGAGAGCTGACGTTTGCCACTAAATTGTTATGATTTATTTATACACTCAATATTTTTGGTTTATTACTATTATTTACTATGTTGGCTTGTTATTGTGAGTTTGAGTTGACTGTTACCACTGAACAAAAGCTGAAGCTTGTCGAGTTCAGAACACTGACTCGAATTTGAATAAAGTAGTAAAACTAATAACTTTTCTCTGTCAACAACATCCCATTTTGTATCGCACGTCCCTCTTTATTAGCGGGAGTGGGTGCAGCGGCATTAAAACCACGAATCGAGCGCTTCTGTCCACAATAGCCCGTTCATTAGGCGCACGGCGGGCGCGCGACCCATGACACCCTTCCATTAACACTAACGCCGCTATGAAAACACTCTCCCGAAACCATCTTTATTGTTACAATGCCTACTTACTTATGTTGTTGACAGCCGAGACTAACTCGACTACTCCAGCAGCCCGCCACGCGGCGTGGGATCTATTCGCGTCATACCATTAATGACACGACGCATATAAACATAAAGGGCAAAGAAAATGTAACGTAAACGGAAACACAACGACAAAAACCGTCGGGAAAGGCTCCGTATTCAATTGGAACACATTATAAATCCCCGAAACCGTACTTACTTACCTACGTTCCAGCGGGATATCCTCATAAAAGAAACGATCCACGAACTCGACAAATCCTTTGGCAAGAGCACGAAGTAGGGCAGATCGTTGTACAAGCCGAACGCGACCTCCGAGCGTCGCCCCGATGTTCCGACGAACGGAAGAAACGTTATATGAAATTTGGACCCGGGCGCCGCCCACTTTACTACGAATAGGAAATCCGGGAGCGAGGAGCGGTTACGCACAGTTACACGCCTGAGCCGCCCGCCCCGCCTCGCCTCCGCGCTCACCCTCCGGCCCTCAGCGCTAAGCCAATTCACTGGACGATTTATACACCGACAAAATTAAAGCAATTTTAAACGGTTAACAACACCGGTGCAATTCGAACATGGAATAGAACGAACTACCCACACTAACGCAAAATTAGTAGTGGCAATAATTCATTATAATTCGCAGCGGCAGTTTAACACAACAATTGTACGGACTGAAGCATTTCGCATCGCAGACTCGAAACAGACACATATATTATCACAAACACGCACAAAATATTAGGTAGGTACTTATGCTATACTAAATATAAATCAACATCCGGCAGTGAACTCATTGTCTAAGGCCACCCAAATTTTATTCGAAAAGCGACGAGTTTGATAGATTTATTGGCGTGGCCGGGTCGGAGTTGACTCTCGGATGTTGCGAGGCGATTGGTTGTGTACCTTTGTGGGGTTTGAGTTTGTCATCCTGTTCGTCCTTGTCTTTTTCCTCGTCCGACAGCATGTTGTCGTCGTCGTCGTCTGTCTTATTCTTGGGCTCCCACGTCATCTTGTTCTCCTTCTTGAGGCGGCGCCGCGCGTTGGCGAACCACGTGGACACCTGCGTGAGCGTCATCTTGGTGATGATCGCGAGCATTATCTTCTCGCCCTTCGTCGGGTACGGGTTCTTCTTGTGCTCGTTGAGCCATGCTTTGAGCGTCGCCGTTGACTCCCTTGTCGCGTTTTTCCGTCTCGCAGCTAGATCATAGCCAGCGCCATATCTGTCAACAAACACAAATTTATACACATACCTAACGGGAAATTAATGACTTAATACGCTTCCGGCCTTGCAATATACACGCATAAAACTAGACAAAGTCAGGGAAGATATACAGATCCACGCTTTCCTGAGAATCGAAGCTGATTTGCGTTACTTTAAAAAATCTTTTTGGCGTTAAATAGAGGTGAGGAAAACAAAAAAAAAATAAAGCATTTCATACAAATTAATAAAACATACGATAATGGCCTATCTGTCAGTATAAACAACGTGTAACGTCATGTTAATGATGGGTTAGGTAGATAAATTCTAAAGATTATTACGCGGAGTTCTAAATAACACATATCTAAATTCTAGTTACGGTGGATGTGTCGGGTCGTTTACAATGAACAATAAACTGGCTTTTAAATTCGTAACAGATAGGCGTTTTATTTGAGGCAATAGATTTCTCGTAACGGCAGCAAAAATAAAGCTATCGCGGCACGGAGCGCGCTCGCTACACTTTTTAGGGCCTACGGTCCCATTTGCATCCGCATTCTAAGCGTATTTGTGGCGGAGCGCTTTCCCCCTGTTGCCTGTTATTCGTACCTGACTTCGATTTTCCCCGCCAACATGACAAAGGCGCGGTCTGAGGGGTCCAATAAATAGGTTCCGCGCGTGAAAATAGTTAAAAAATGAGCAGGGATCAGAGAGGGGTCCAGGCGAAATTCGACACTGAATGTGCAGTTTAAAGTTGAAAGTTTTGCGGGAAAACCGGGGACTCGCCTGAGCTTTAGCGAGCGAAGCATGACGTGATGTGATTTGCAAAAGTGATGGCATTTTGTTCTATCGCAGGATAGTCTGTTTAGACTAGTTGAGCCGGTTTATTGATCGGTAATAAAAGGTGAACGGGACTGATTTCTTCTCTATTCTCATACGATATCGTTTTTGTCATTAATCAAAGCATTAATAACTGCAGATGTTAATGTAAATATTAATAATATAGGTGTTTTATTAGAAACAAGTGACGACGCCGATACTAGGTACTTAGTTTATTTAATTTTATTATGCCAAAGAATGCACAGGACTTAGGCTCAAAATCATTATCTGAGCTACGAATACGACGTCTCCAAGATCCTTAACGTACCGGGTGCGTTTTTCTATAAATACTTGTTTAACATTAAAGAGATGATTCAATTTCATGGACAGGACCGAGGTAAACATTTTTCATTAGGTAACCGTGGACGGCACGAGCGCTGCTCAAAGCTTTCCTTGTCGGCATCGGCCGCTTCCGCGCCAGAGGGCGGTCCGATGCAGCTCGGCTGCAACTGCAGGGCGGTGCAGCGCAGGCGTGGGCGTGGGCGCCATCGATCGCGACGCCATCTTGCGAGCCGGACACCACCGGTAAACGCGCCAATATTAAAAACAGGATAAACTTAAGGCTTAACGCTCGTGTCGGAGACGCGTCACATGTAAATCCTGTGAAACCGATCCGCATTAGTTGGAACACGAATAAGCTCTTGAGAAGCGGCGGCGGCGGCCGCAGCGCTGCAGCGCCGGCGGGCCGCGGCCAGCGACGCAGCGCTTCAGCTGCTGCCGGGGCTCCATTAAGCCCCTTAATTAATTTAGACAGTCCACTTACTCCGCGCCCGCCCTGTGTGAACACATGCACTCGCCTCCGAATGTTAATACTCCCATGAGCGGAAATACTTTGTAGAAACGTTAATTTGAAGACGAAAACATAAAACCGACGGTCCCGCTTTGAGTAATGTTTTATATTCGTCCACCGACTAATGCCTGGATTAATACGTTGTGACGTTTCCTGCTCGATTGTGCTCCAAATCACTATGAAAGAAACTTAAGTGACGGTTTGAAATTCATTATCCATCACTTAAATTAACTTTTTGTGTCATCTCTTTTTAGAAAAAAAGCAGAAAGTATGGTTGTGGAACGTTATGGGGATTTTTATTATGTTTATACAATCAGTCAACTCGAGCCGCATATTTATGTGACAAGACAGTCGCCTCTAAAACGTTTGCGTTATTTTCTTTGTTTCTATTGCGCTGAAATTTTCCCCGAGGACATACATAGTACGACACTGAGAGATCGTTTACACAATTTATTTGTAGGTGTACCTACTTAAGCTATTGTAATAAAGTAAAACTAAGTTTCTATACGGAGGCATCGGTCACATGACACGCGTCGGGCAGAAGAACAAGTCAGGCGAGCGCCCGGGCGAGCGAACGCGCAGCCTACAACCAAAACATCGGTACGTATTCCCGCGTTTTCAATTCGCGGTATCGGGGTTTTACGATCTGCCCACTTGGGGGAATTGTGGCCTCTACGTGCCCACCCCCGTAAAACGTACAGCTATGTACGAGTTCGCGTAAATAAGTAATACACCCCACTTCCCCAAGGGGAGGCTCGGGACGAATTAGAATTAGGATTCGTTACACGAGAGCGAGTCGAGTAGGCGCTTTAGAAACGAGATTGTTGCGTTTATTTTCTTGTTGTATCGCTTTCCGTACGTATCTTTTGTCGAGCTTATGCTTTTATAGGGCGCGTGTGTTTGCAGCGAGCTTTTTGTTTTGCCAAGATATTATTGACAGTAATGTTATTCGTTATTAAAACAATACATCACGCGTTATGGTTATTGTAGCTGCGAGTACACCCGAGTACACGTAATACATATTAGGTATTTCCAATGACGTGTATCTAGGTCTTAAAATAATGGGTGTTATCGTTCGAAATATTTCAAGACCAAACCAGAAATATAGCGATAACAAATCTTACTATAGAGATCGTACATTTTTTAAAAATTTTGGGAAGCTGAGTCAGTAATCTACCTAAAATCTTAATCAAATGTGCCAAAATATAAGTTAACGTGCCTATACTATTGAATGATTTAATTCTTATTTCATTTTAGTGTTGTTGTTTTTAAACTACACTAGCTAATTGGGAGTAAACTGGTGAGTGAAATTGGCTATTAATATTACGAGTATTAGATGTGTGTCTTGTCATGAAATGACCAAATTTAGAAACTGATATTATCATACTTTACTTATTTTCATAATGAAAAGAATGAAAACTTGAGTAACTGGAAGTCTAAGGGACCTGCAAATTTATCTCTCTTATAGAGGTATTCCACTTACCCAGTGTCTCAGATATCCAGGTATAAATAAATATCTGTCTCATTTACGGAGGGTTCCATTAATAGAGGTGTGAATAGAGGTTATTTCAGTTATAGAGGTGCAACTATTAAATAAAATAACGTATTTTGCAAACATTATCATGAGTTACAGCTTTAACCTTTTATAATCAATTTTTTTTTTCATAAACAGTACTAAAATGCATAGAAAATGCGTCAATCAAAAAATCTATCATTTTAGTTTGTCTTTTGGAATTATCAGATATATGGTATTTTTCAAGGATGTAAATTTTAGCAAATATTTTGTTTGTTGACATTTCATAATAGCTATGCAAAGTTTCTAGTGCTTTTACTGCTTCGCGTTCAGAATTTTTCATTAAATAGGTATCTATTTTTAAAGTCGAACTAACACTGGAGGTTTTTTAGGCACCGTTTGTAAACAAAACGGAAATTTATCTTTAATAAAGTCCCAGTTAGAGAGGTAATAAATTGACGTTATCTCAGTTACAGAGGTCATACCTATAAAATTCAAAGAAAATAAATCAGCAAAATTATCCTTTAAAATGAAGTCTCAGCAAAAGAGGTAAAATACTCGTACACTAGCTGTCTCAATTATAGAGGTAATTATGACCGTTAAATCGAAAGAACTAATCCCAGATATAGAGGTTTGTCTACCCCACTAACACAGGTAATCAGTGCTAAACTGTCGGGACCTCACCATGAGTTCCAGCTATGGAGGTTTCTTACTTATCCATTAGTATATTAGCTTTATGTGTTTCAAACCAAAGATTTCGATAAATCAAAAATAAATTATTCTATCAATATCTTAAAACGACTTGCAGATTCCATTCGAGTAAGGTGCCATAATAAGTTAAACACTTACTAAATGTTGAATCATTTGTTTAAAAATATTTCAATAACTTCGACTTATTGATACCTCTTACGGTTGCTTCAAAATGAAATGAAACACGCTTTGACCGAACATTTTTCAGTATGTTGAGTAACAATGTTGAATACGGTATAGCTTTCATCGAAAGCGATCTAATAATATTTCAGTTATAACTAAAACGTAATAAAAAAACGACGTCTTGTCTTTTTCTAATATACATATTAGGAGAGAGGGTCCTGAAATGTCTCGACTAAAAAGAGAATAAAGAACAGATGATTGTTTAAAATATCGCGCAAATGCCACGACTCGTTAGTTCCTTGTCGGGTTTATTTGAAAAGCAACAGCCCAAATCGCTCCTACACAAATAATTCCCATAGAGAGAGTTCTCTCCCGCTCGAGAGTAATTTCCTGCTTATTTTGATCTCAATGGTGCGGCACAAGTGCTCCCTCGTCTCTTTTCTCTAATTTTTGTACGTTTTCTGTACTCCACTCTTAGTATGTTAAAAATAACTGAGTAATTTTTCATTTCGGCGCGCGGCGGGCGTGGCAGATTACAGGCTGTTCCAAATAATACGCTGAGCCAACGGTACTTAACTGAAGCGAGCCTACAGTCGCGGCCAAGTTTTGTTGCTTATGTAAGCTTTTCACCGTACTCGTTCCTTTTGTGTGCCTCCTATTTATTCGGCCCAGCTAACTTATTGCGGCCCCCGGAACGTTTTACGAGACTCTTGTGAAGTTTTTCTTTAGAAATGAATATGCAACAATTTTGTTGGCAACTGTCTGTAATTACGTGGTTTGCAACTGAATGAATATTGTTTGTTGATGCAGTTGATCGTTTTACGGGAATGGTATAATGAGGTATGTTTTTTATTCTTCGAAACGATGTTTTCACGCTTGGTGTTTTTAGTTCGATTTGTTATCGTGATCGGGAGGTGGTCTGACTTTTATAGTGGTCGGGCGTGGAGCGATGGAGCGCGGAGCACCCTGTGCGCGCTGCGAACAATTGCGCGCGCGGGCGCGGGCGCGATATATCACGCCGCGCGGTATATTTCCGTAGCGTCCCAACACCGGCTTGCTATCGCTACGTCTTTTTTACGCATAAAAACTAATGTCGCCTCTAATTATTTTTAGATTATAACGCCCCGCCGCTATATATTAAGTCGAGCGGAGCCGGATTGTCAGCATAACTCTGCTTTGATGTATCATGATTTGTTTTTATTTTCAGGCAGTTTTAACGTGATTCATGGAGGGATAAATCTCGAGATCGCCGTGAAACTTCTGCTTGATTGATGCGTGCATATAGTACATTGTTATGACAGTCTTATGGCGGTCATTCTCAATTTATATAAATTGGAAGCATTCGTCGGCGGTTGAATATAAATAAATAAAGTAGCGGCGCGGCGGCCCACCCCGCGTCTGACGAGTTGATAAGTTTGCCGAAAACGTCAACGCAACGCGTCGACCGATCTCGTTTCAAAGAAAAACTGTGAATTAATCAGGCACTATCGCGGAATGGATGTGGTTTCATTCTTCTCTGTCACTCTCCCGGGTTGGTTTTACGTCGAAAAGAGAGGTGGAGCGGTCGGGAGTGGTTACGTCGGCATTTGCCCCTCGCGTCGACACGCACGGCCGCGGCCCGCGCTAACACGCCGCAGCTGAAGGCTAATTCAAAAAGGATTATGGTAACCACTTTTAAAAGTGTCAAAAAACATAGGCAAATTGCGTCCAGCTCGTATTTTTTGTACTCACGAATAACCGAACGCGTTATAGTGAAATTGGTCGCGAAAAACACTAGACTTACTAACATCCATTTGGATAGGTACTGAGTTTTTTTTAATGTTACGCCGCGTTCTTGTGTGTACGCGCATTGTGACTATATTCGTTTATTACCAGCTGACACTTAAACGGTTTAATCTATTTTCGTAAATAGAGTCGTCTACTGAGAATCCCTGTAATTTAACAGCGCTTCCAAGAGGGACTTTTTATTTTAGTTAGCGTTTTTTTTGTCGATTTCTCTTAATATACCTATCAAACCTACGTGAAATTTTGATCCGTAACCCGATATGTTTCCGCGCACAACATCAAAGTTTCGCCGCTTATAAATTGTGTAAGGTGTCAGAGTTTGACGATGCATTGAAACTTTTAACCCGCAAGTTACTAGAGTGTGAAGTTATCTTCATAACATTAGTCATTCGATGTCAAATACACGGTAAGATCAAAGTGAGAGTAACAGTATACTTGTATATTTAGTTTCAATAATGATGTTAGCTTTTCTTAATAGTTGTTAGACTATCAGACGAGACATGTCATGAAACTGACAGGCAAAATCGTCCAATAACTTTATTGCCTAATCAAGCAAGCAAAAAAAAACGTGGCACTCCATCTTGTTTCGCCAAGGGTCGGTGTCCCATGTGCGATTGTAAAACTAACATGTGCGCTGGATGCGTCATGTCACAAAAGACGAACTTTAATGCATTCGGCTTTATTACGCACTGTCACTCAGGAAAACGTGGCTCAAATCCTTCGCCGATACAGACGGAGGGTAACATGTACACAGCACAACAATATTTATTAAAGTCAGAGCGAGCAACAAACACGAGCCTTCGCATTGCAATCTATTAGAGAGATAAGTCTTGATAGGAAAGTGTTATGTTAATCCTATAGCGGCGCGGCGTGGGCTTTATCTAAAGTGGCGTTGGCAATGGACCTTTAGGGTCTTTTGGACCCGAGGGACTTACCCGTAGGCGGCTAGCGTCGGGTCGTAGGGGTAGTAGCCGCCGGAGGGTTGCAGGCCCGCGGACGTCCACGCAGACATCTCTCCGCCGCCCTCCTTCAGCGCGTAAGGGTTACTCTGAAACACCGCACGACTCTATAAACAAACATGCCCACGGCCCTTCGTTGTATCCCGCTATCCTTGCTAACTGGGGAAGGCCACTTGAAGTTTCAGTTTACCTAGGCTGCAGTTGAGTCGGTAAGTTTTACATTGATCAAAGTATCTTTAATTAAACATTTTTGTCCTTCACTTCAAATGATGTTAGTTATTTATATTGTCTCTACTGTGCCTGATGTACGATTTGATTAGAATTTAACATGAATGCAATCTCTATATATAAAAGTAAAAGTGTTAACCGACATAACTTAAAAAAATATATTGAAACATCATTTTGTATCGCGGTAGGTAGGTACTTGATTATTGTATTCTCATCGGATCTCTTAATAAGTAAGATTTTTTTTTCAGACAATTGGATCATAGGACTATTGGAAAAGTGGAAAACCCGACTTGTTTGACATGTAGGTACAGTTTTTTTTGTTTTAGTTAAAAGTGAAGGTAAGGAATTGGTTGTAAGGGTAGAAAAAATCTTTGTGTATAGCTTGCTCTACCAATTTTTTTTTCTAGCTACATATAATAGGTAAATTGTGCAAGTACCCCCTATGCAAGAAAAAACGCGGAATCCCTTTAAAATAAGTAAAAGCCATTATAATGGATCCGAGTGTCGCGCGTAATCTTTTTAAACCGTCGTTAGCTAATATCTCGGGCTCTCACATCGCTAAGCCCATGTGTAAGCAGATAAATCTCGGCCTTAATACCTCTCAGTCAATCGGCCTTACAAATGCGCCAGCGCCAGCTCCAATTTAATTAAAGTTAACTTCATAAAAGGGCATAAACGCAGGAACAACAATAAAACTCCCAAGTGTACGGGCTGACATATCACTAGCGTATTTGCATAATGTATGGATGCGAAGGGGAAAACTATTAAGGCCTACGCACCCTCTGCGCCTGATAGTTGTTTAACAGTGTTCGAGTGAGGGCCGGAGGGTTCCCTCAGCTATTCGCATACATTAGACGCAACTAAATTAAAAGTGTGAACGATTCCGTCACTGACGGCCCCAGTCTTTGACTCCCCCAATGTGACTTGCGCGATAATAAATTGAAAAGTGTTACGATATGATACTCCCATATGGAGCACTGGCCGCGAAATAACTGAGTAAAATTATCTCATTTACTCCCTCCTTTTAGGATAATGTTAGTTTAACGCAAAGGCTTTTCACACAGATGTCTTCACGTGATGTTAGAAAAAGTGGTGTTTTAGAACTTTAAGTCTTTTTTACAAGCTTTTATCTAAGTTGCTCTGTTGTTATGGGTTGAATCTTGGAAGAGGAAATTAGCCAATTTTTAGTGGTCGAGTTAACGCATGATATGTACGAGTATATTTAAGTTTGAACAGTATATAAGTTAAAAAAAAATCAGTTAAAAAAAATTAATGCACTAAGACTTAAAAGCTAAAAACAAGCATATTATCTTCAAAATAGACACCTTTATAGATATCATTGCAACTTAATTTTAGCGAGAATTTATTAATCGTAACATAACGTAGGTATGTTGTCAATCTGGGGGGCACGTTAGTGCCCCCGCCAAAAAAAAACAAAGGCACGGCCGTACCATACTTTTCTCGAAGCCATTCAGGCTATTTTACACATATTTATTGACCGCTTGAAAAACACTGTATATTTTAAAATACGAATTCAATATTTAAGTCCGCGCAGCCAATACAGTTTGTACTCGAACAAACTATATCCTCGACTGCATCCTGACCGTTTAAATGTACAGGTGATACATTACTTTTATTATAATTGGTCGGAATTTTGAGCGCGAAACACTTTTTTTCAGCCCAAAACAGAGTGTTCGGGTTAAACTGGGCATTTTAACTAACGCCGAAGGTTGGGATAATTATAGTAAGCATGATGCATGTTTTGACGCCCTGTAGTTGCCGCGAAGTTATTCTACAGGATGTTTCTTTCAACGCATTAATATAGTAAACGACACAATCTCGATTCGATCGATTAGGCCAGCGCTCTTGCGGTTTCGGTAATTCAAATTCAAATTCAATTTTTTTATTGTTTCGTACCTCATGAGGCAAAAATGAATATTTGTAGCTCTTTCTCGGTCGTCTGTCTGTTGTGCGTCTCATCCGGCCAGCTCAAGTTGAAATTAATATGCAATACTAAGAGCTACGGTCTCTTGCGACCGTGAAAAAATAAGTTCCTGAGTTAACGTGATAAAACGCTACACCCTTTAAAAGTGTACTTCCATACAATTACCGTGAGAATCAAATCTTATAGGGTTCTTTAAGTAGATATAGAATTGTTTGAAGGCTTTACAGCACAAGTAACTAAAAGAAAAAAAAACGTGAAAATCACTGTTCCAATAAAACACACCAATAACGGAACATTCAACAGGTCAATTCAAAGTTAATTCGTCTAGGAAACTAGTGACCTTACTTATACTGTTTAATAGTGTAAAAAAAATCTTAATTTGTGGCGTAATATTAGGTTAATTTTGTATTATTTTGGATTCATGCATATTTGACAAAAAGGGTGTACAAAATAAGTTTGTTAGATGTCTGTTTTGTACAGTCGACTTCATAAACTTGTAAGCAAAAGTTTGATCAAAAATATCAGAACACGCTTCTACGCTGTTAACAATAGAGTGGTGTTCAGATATTTTTGATCAAATTTTTGCTCGCAAGTTTATGAACGCGACTGTACATAACGTAAATGCAACTCTTCAAATTTGTGAATTTTACAATTTCATCTCTTAATAATGGTAAAATTATCCAACAATTATCAGTCAATTACCAGAGGTAAAATTTGCCCCACGGCCTTCCTAGGGTTTCAAATTATCTAAATACATACCAAATTGAATCTATATCGATTCAGTGGTTATTATAGTCTTTAATATCTCACTGGACTCCCTCAGCTTAGATCACGACTTCTTGAATCCTGAGTGCGTGGGGTCTATAACATAATCTAAGCTAATTTATTGAATCAGGTAGTATTTTGCGGAGGTCCATATCAAAGAACTAAAAACAATTACTTTGCTCACCCGCAACCTAGGTCAGCAAAATAATTGTTTTAGTTCATAATCTAAGTTAGCATATCGCAGCAATGTAGCAAAGACTCGTACATTAATATAATTAGCATTTCAATTAGATACGTTGGTACACCATTGTTTGATAATTGCTTAATTATTGTCCTAGGAGGTTGTTATTATTTACCAGGTTGTTAGTTGAAGTTATTCGAGTTAGTCGAGACAAATTGTCCGTCATAATTAAAAACAATTATGCGATTGCAGTTTTTCTTGAGCGCGTGTTTAAGATTGCAGAAAGAGACGGAAAATTGGAATATGTCTAACCTCTTGACTTGAATATACATAGGTATACGGTAAATAATGTTTCACAATATCGTACTAGTAAGTTTTCACCGCGTGTGATATAGTCGTAGACACTATAATTTAAACACAGATCATTCTAAAGGCAGTCAGGACTTTCATCTCAATGTAACTTCGATAAGTTAGAGCAGACGAAACTGATACCATCTTTTTTTGTCTTCTTAACATGGTGACCACGCTATCTTTGATGCGTGGATTAGACAGATTCAAACTAGAAAACAAAACGCATTTAAATTTAAACGTCCAATGCTTGGCTGATAGAATAAGCGTATATCCCCTCTGTTCCTCGAACTGTGACAAATTCACGTCCGCAACTCTTTAGTGTTGCCACAGATGAAAATTACGCCTCCGGGGCTGCCAGTGGCAGTTCCCGCTGAGATTTATGACCATTGGCATTAAACGCGTCAAAAAGTTTTGTCTGAGATTCACACGGTAAAAAAAAGTCCGAACAAAAACATTGCCAGTTTAACGTAACAAGTACGATTTGAATTCGCCAAAATTAAGTCTGAAAATATATAAATCACTGCCATCTAAATTAAGCAGCATATAAGCGTAAGTTTTTTTTACCTAAGCAGAAACTTACCGTTCCGTACCTACCTAGTAACACGCAACATATAAGTAGGTGCTCTTAATTATCTGTGATATAATATATTTGTAATAATTTTCCTTTTTAATTGAAACTGACTCTTCCAAAAAATTTGAACTTTAAAGCTAAATCGAATAATAATTTTAGAAAAATTATAGTATTATTTGAAAAAAGAAAACATTTATTTAAAATTTAATTTTACCGTTTTTTTCGCATGATTAATATGTATACTTACTTATCTGCGCCATGTTTAAGTTAGCAGAAACGCCTCCTATACCGAAGGATTTATTTTCAAACTTAAACTCTCCTGACAAGTAGCACTGAGTTTTACCTATTTTCTTTCACAAGAAGCACAAATAATTTACGTGGTACTTTTTCCGTTTATTGAAGTAAAAATTCAACAGGTCAAATGAATTTAATTTCTTCAAGAGTTAAGATAGTCAATTATGCGCTGTTTTGGATTATCATCATTATCATATCAGCCGTAGGACGTCCACTTAATTACATATGTCCATAGCAATATGTCCACTTAGTTAGCATACATAAATAAGTAGGCCTCCTATTAGCAGTTTTGAATCCATGTTTTTTGAGATATGAACGAGACTAAAGTCCTAATCCTCTTTTGACAAAGCGTAGGTGTTGCCAGTGATAAAAATTGCATCCTTGGGGCTGGCGGTGGCAGAGGTCGCTCTAACCATGAGTGATGATTGCCTCGCCCCTAGCATTAGCCGAGCCGGCCGAGCGCCACGTGCCTGGCCCATGATTACATTACCTACCTATAATACACGGCTTTATTGAGTTTGCTTAGATAAACAAGGGTTTTGACACTAATCTCGATGGCATTTTGTTTTTGAATGAAATGTAGTTAAGATTCAGAGTTGACGCGAAATGTTTTTAACTGCGACTGTTTGGTCGTATAGCATCACAATCCTTGTTGTCGCGAGGAACTAAAAATAAATAAAAAAAATCACTAACAAACAATTGTTTATTTTTCAATCCGAGAAATTTGATCTAAAAAAATGGCATGTACTGAGGAATTGGCAGCCCTATAATTAATCCGAATCATTATTTTTTACTTGTGGAAAAATTGGAACCAGTTTATATATTTCCATCAAAGATTAAATAAAACCTTTTTGTCCTATTAGGTACCTACTAGGTAGGGATTATGTAGATATTGGCCACATCATTACAAAAAAGTTACTACAATAGCATATTTATAATCCGTAAAATCTTAAAAATGCTTTTGGGATTTCAACTCTTTGCAAACCTTTTCTGAGATATTACAGTCAGTACTAACTTTATAGATAACCACAATAAGCAACCAGTATTAATAATTAATAAAAAAATCTGTAAAGCTACATTTTGTTCAAACCAACGGTTTTCAAATAATCAAAAGAAATATAATTTTATTCATATGCACTTTATTATTGATACGGCTTTGTCACTCCAATAGATAGGTACGTATGGCAGAAAAAAGAACAGCTGCACTCGGAATAGATAAGCAGTGGACTAGGGGTAGAAAGGTGTCAAAGTTGATATCAAAACGAATGTTCATTGGACGCGAACAAAACACGTTCGCTTGTAGAAAATGCCAGCTTATCTACTTACACAGGGATATTAAAGTGCTAACTGTAACAACGTATCTCATGGCTGACGTCCATAAATAAACTATTTCCATGCACTACGATGACTCATTAAAATATATGCCCTGTTAATTAACCGGCATAGCCATCACACACTCAATAAACAATCTTTAATTCGTGCTTAACGCATTACAAAGCTCGTTTATTAACTCTAAAAATCGCATCCTAACCAATTCGTCCCCCTTTTCCGTAAGACTGAGTCTAACAACGTATTAATCAATTCTCCACAGAGTTCGCGAGTCAGCGCGCCAGATAGACTCATTACGCCAACCCCAAATAAATATAAACAGAAGCGAAAGGGGCTGGCCCCACTATTAACGTTATTCACACGCGCGAGAAGATCCATAAATAAAAGCCAACTAGGATGCGACCCTTAAACAAAAAATCGATCGGCCGCGAAACCCACCGTGAGGGTTCAGTATGAAACGCGCTCTCGCCGCCTCAACTCCAACGCGTATCGCGAAATTTTCACTGAAACTCGCAGCTTCTCTCAGGTATAGTAATGCTATTTAGAATATACCTGAAATAATTAACAACGCGACGGAAAATATCCCAATTTAAAACTATATAAGTTGTACTAGACTAGTAGTAGCGAGTGCAAAATCAACCCTTTAACTGCTCGGCTCCAGTTAATGGGTGCGGGGAAGTTAATCCATGCCACTTCCAGGACGCCCGCGCTCATTTGAATCGAACCCTAAAACCCCGAGTGATCGGTGCGGTTATAAATAAGGCTCGTTTATTTCATTGCATTAAACTGGTGATAAGTTATTTGACGGTTCATAAATTTTTGCCCCGTCGGTGGTTGGAGTTGCTTACTGACTGACCCCCGAGCCTCAGGCGCCGCGCCGCCCCGACTCTTTGCCAAATCGACTACACTTCATCATTTCACAACTCAGCTTCCTGGCTACTGTACGCAGTTAAAGGCTCGATATTACTTGGGTGTCGTGTAGTGTTTAGCCATTTTCTGCTTCATAAACTGTATTGGTGTTAGTTCGGCCGAGCCGAGCCAAAGTTTGGTTGGTGATTGGATTATGGATATGACAAAGGAAAGGCGTTGCGTGCTGCGGCGCTCGCAAACGGCTTTAGAGTTAACACAATATCTATGTACATATAAAACTTTAGTGAACTATCTGGATACTCACTGATTACATGATAGCTTTACCTAACTCGCAAGAGCTATAAAGCTTTAATCACTTGTTTTTTATATAAAACATTGGTAGTAATAAAAGTTTTAAGCTCGATTTACATAGAGCGCAATATTATTCTAACAATAAAAGTAACTACGATGCCACGGTGCCCCATACTAGCGAAATCTGAAAGTGAATTGTAGCAAGTGGAAAAAAAGATGACTGTAAGTGGATAAAAGAGCGAGTACAAACGAAAAAGTCATTTCATGCCGCACGGTGGAGACTCGATTGGCAGCGTGTGCGCGACTATCGATCCTGCGCTGGGGGTATTAAGAGCTGTATTTGCAGTGCACGGGGACGACGTGGCTAAGTTCAATAAAGCTTTCCCCCAAATAAGCCATAAAACGAGCGGGCCCGGGCGCGGGTATACTGTAGGTATGTTGCCGTTCCAATTATTTGTTTGTGGAGGCACAATAATTTTATTTTACGTTTTATTTAACATTTATTTCGTTACGGCAATTTCACGGGTATCAAAGAATTGCTAGATTGTGATTTAAACGAAATTGGTTATTTTCCACTTGGCGGAACGTTGTAACGCCGGTATCGAGTTGATATTATTTTATTAGGCATGATATTGTGTTCTTAATCACTCCAGCACTAACAACACGCATTATTGAAATGCGAACGATTGCCCATAATTGCAATTTGACTCGGAATCGGTACCGATAAAAATATTTCATGACTTATTCACATTTTCGTGTGTATTTTTCTGTTTCTCTACATCTGAAAATAGAGTAATTTTTGTGTAATGAGTTTACAACGTAAGTATTCCACGCAACGACTAGATTTGAATGTGTTCCGTCATGGGGACGCTCACGTCGGCGGCGCGGCGTCCATAAATAAATAACCAATAAACCGGGATTAAACAAGTCAATTGGAGCTCAGGAGTAGACAATGTGCGGTCACGTTTAACTGCCGCGCGGCGGTAATCGATCGCGGCCGCCGTAATTCAATGATCGTAAACGCTCGCAATGATATCAATTAGACGGGCCCGAGACCGATAAAGCTCCACTTTAATTAGGAGAACAAACAACAGACGGTCTTTAATGAGCCGTGTGGAGGGCGAGAGAGGTAATTAGGTCGGGGGAGAGGGCGCAGCCGAAGGCGATCAATTATTGAGCCTCCGTGATTGATTCGGCGAGGCGCGGTCGCGGTTGCGCCGCCTCGCACACCGATCTCCAACTACCCCGCAACTCGCGCCACAGCCACACTCCCAAACACTCGTAGGTATTAATTAACACATTGAAAACTTTACACAACCAATTCCTGAATACCTTTAAGCGATTTGAATTAATAACTCGAATTAAATACAATAGGACAGCTCGTAAGAGTTTCCGGGCCCCGGTGGTCGTATAACGCATTTATCTGATGCTTTGCTAATAGCCGTCATTGGAGGGTAAAATGCAGCTGTGAAGTGACTCCACGTATAAATTACTTATAAAATAGGGACATTAAAAACCATTTAGAGCAATAACTATTCTACAATGAACATTGTAATAAATAAAGTGAATAATTTATACGTATTATTTTGATACAGGAATGAATGTAGGAGAGGTGTCAGTGTTAATGGTGAGGGGGGAGGCCGGGGAGGAGGACAAAGCGCCCCCGGGGCGGCTTTGTTGCCGCGGCTTCCCTGCCTATGACATCTGTCCGAATCGCTACAATAACCCGCAAAAAACTCACTCCAAACTTGCCAACTGTAAAGCGGCTCTGCGATTATTTTCCACTGAATATGGGTGCAACTAGAGACTCAGACGTCTTCATTCATGTCATTGTTGCCGCTGACATATCATTTATTCCGTAGAGTTCCCCGGTGGTCGTTGTTCGATTAAGAAATAGTGTCATAATATTATAAACGGCGTTAAATTTTTGCCATTTCATGGTAAGCTGGCCCTTTTTGTGTTTGTACTGCAAAAAATCTTATGGGCTTAGGAATAAGCCTGTTTACAGAAGTAAAGCGAGTGCTGCTTTTCCTTTAGTCCTATTATACGCGGATTGACATGTTTCATTATTTGCAAATCCCTGTCGTGAATAATAATAGGCATATACGTACCTACACAATAAGAAATGATAACTGATTTATAAAGTCTCAAAAACGACTTACTTAAACACTAGGTTGTAATACTGTTTAGTTATTTATTTAAGTAAATAGTTAACAGAATTATAACAAACATATTTCTTCATTCTTCCAAAAACTTCCAGAAGCGTACTTTTAATTTAAACTTTGTCTTCGTAAAATGTTTGTTTTTTATCCATCGGACTCAATGGTGCAACAGTCTATATACTGTGTGCGGATTCGTCACTAATTTATCACCATTTGACCGCATGTTGGTTTTTATTTCGACATTTGCATTATAACGGGCGTGTCGTAAAAATTCAATTAAGATTTCACTATTCATTAAATAAGGATTGGCGTATCGCTGAGTACTTTGAGTTTATGATTTCACCGAAACGAAATTACAACATTTAAACGGTAAATAAAACCAACAATTGCAGGTTATTTTGCAATTCGTTTAGTATTAAAAAACAACTTCATAGGTCGCCTTTAAATGGTACTTTAAATTAATAGCCCTGTTTGTATAAATAGAAAGTCATATCGCATTTTTAATATTTATTACCTTACTAGCTGTTGCCCGCGACTTCGTCTGTGAAGAATTCGTGCACTGTCTGGCAAGAACTATGAAAAACGGAATAAAAGTACCCGATGTGATACAGATTATAAATTATCTGTATACCTTTTAGATGTCAGCCAAATCCGTCTAGCCGTTATTATGTGATCAAGCCACAAATATTACAGATAGGTCAATCCTGATCTGAAGCTTGAAACCCCTTGTCGGCTCCTTTCAAATCATAAGAACTCCGAGGAGTTTCTAACTCCAACCAACCTATATTGGATCGAGTGGCC
The DNA here is from genome assembly GCF_025370935.1 of Choristoneura fumiferana. Taxonomy (NCBI): domain Eukaryota; kingdom Metazoa; phylum Arthropoda; class Insecta; order Lepidoptera; family Tortricidae; genus Choristoneura; species Choristoneura fumiferana. The sequence goes on from NC_133472.1 coordinate 37,564,641, forward strand.
CGCGATCGGTGATCCAGCACTCAATTCGCTTACGTTCAATCACATAAACTCGGATCGTATAGTTCGGTCGGGTACCGATGGGTGCTGAGTCGGTACGCCGTTAGTAAATCTGAAGCGACTCAAAATTCAAAATGATCATTCTCAAGAATCGGAATTGCAGTACCTCGGTAACAGAATTACTTAGCTTTCGCTACAGAAAAAAAAATGTTCTACCTACATAACTTGATTCAATATAGAAGTATCGAAATCAATAATTGGGTTCGGTTTCGCTATCGGAGCTGGATTTAGTGATCACTTGTCGGAATCGAGATTACCCATGTCTAATAAACATACGAACATCTTCATAGAATTTCTCATCTAAACATTAGTAGGATAGGATAACATCGTATTTATTTTAAATTGGTCCTAAGATAAATTCTAAATAAGCGTCACTCAACCAAACAACAAGCCGACCGTTCAACGCCCACAAACGGTACCCTAAACACGTATTAAAATAAAAAACAATATATCTAGTTAAAACTATCTCATTTTTCATCGGCACCTTATTTTTTATTCAACTAATGCTTAGCGCGGCGGGTGAGGCGGACAAAAATTACGTTTTTTTTTTACTTCCGGCCAAGATAACGAACTGAATAAGCACCTTTATGATGTTAAATGGTCACACATTGCTTCGCCTGAGACGGACGCGACCGCGAACACTGTTCATACTAAGCTGTGTTTATTAACTTACTCGCAGGTAAATATATTCATAATTAACTGCTAAAGGAATTGAACTTAATAATTGTATAAAAAATCGATACTCTCATTTTTGTTTTTAAATATTTACATGAAATATCATCTTCAACTTATTTAATAAGCAGAAGTTGCCATTGTAAAACGCTCTGTTTTTAATTCAAAAATAATTGCCTGTTAGGTTTTACTACCGCTAACCTCAAATTTAATGTTGCAAATCATTGAGTAAATTTTGGGTTATAAATTTTGGGCTCGGCTGGACACGCCTAATTGAATCTTATTTGTTTAATTAACCATTCAAATCCAGTCGAGTGTGGAACAACAGGCCATAAGAGAAAGGCAATTTAACTACATGTGCATAAAATGGGGAGTAAAAGGAGACAGTTGAGACATTACCATATGTTCGGATGTAAAATTAGAGATACGTGCAAATCGCGAATGTAGGTATCCATTTCGAACCCAAAAAGGCAATTTGCTGGTCGGTTATTCGGTCGGCTTCTCCTTGCAATTATCCCGCATTAGACGACTTCCTCCGGCCGCGTCCAGGCAACTTTCCTCTCAAGATTGATCGCGAATGCCTTCGCACGGAACCGGTCACAATATCCTCCGGTTCCGGCCCAGACAAAGGGTCATAACTAACACATTTCCTTTAACCGCCGAGACCGCTGACTAACGCCGGCCGACGTATGACCCCGCAAATGATCGAGTGAATTATCGCATCAACGCGGTCAAGATACGGCCCATGATAGTGTTGGAAGTGTATTCAAACAATAGTAAATACATTTAGCTGGGGTATTGTTTGATTTATAGTGGAAGCGTGTAGGTAATTTATAAGAGTGGTGTCGGACGGAGGGCCGAGCGGGCGAGCCGCGGCGGGTCGCCGGGAAATCGGGGAAAAGCCGAAGATTTATGAGCAGCCAGCCAGCGCGGCTGACCGCGAGCCGCGCTGTTTGCCCAGTCATTAAAGTCGGCAAGTAAACGCTTAGTGCGAAGATGAGTATATTTGCGGAGCAATTAACGCTTTCGAGGTGAGACGAGGGTTGCAGAAACGCGATTGTTTATAAGTCATTATTGTCGCTCCGTCAGAGTTGCGACGGATCGATTCGCAAACACGCACGGTGCTTTATATAGCCGCTGCTTCGTCCATCCAGCACTTAGACGGTATCGGTAACATGCTTATGTGACCGGCAGATAAGGGCGGGCACACAGAAGTGCGCCTACGTCACTATCGCAATGTCAACAAGCGGGGTGTCAATCACTACGAGGCGGTGCCTTACAACATTTTATCAGATGTCACATAATCTAAGTATAACGAATTTGTGTCAAATCGCCGATGTGCCTACTGATAAGCCCACCCACGTTTCGTCGGCTCATCGACTCCATTGCTTAATAATACCTATGTACCGGCTACAACGCATATAGATACGTCGTGATTACAAAAATGACATATGTAAGTCGGTGATTTATGAATTTATCAACGTGGTTTTGTGTATCTTACATGGTCGCTGACACTGAGTGGAGGGCGGCCCGATATGACAAAACACAATCATTTCAGATAAAATAAATGTTTTGTCTTTTGGCATTTAAGGATTGCTGAATTTAATTAATGAACCAAATAACTATTGAGCGTATTTGTATCTCGCGTATCTACCTATTTATCTGTAATCTATTTTATAAGTGACTCTTAAAAGTGCTACATCAATGTTTGTATTCCGATTCGAAACTGCAATAGGTATGTGATAAAGTTTTCGTGTAGCAAGCGGCGTCCAGCTCTTTATTAGTACCAATACATCCATTATGATATTAGTATCATAAACACCCCTTTATCTATGACACCGTGCAATCTAAAGATACCTTATCCATTTATAGAATATCGATAAGTACTTAGCGACATATTTGAGCACCTACAGTACACATCATGGCCGACACATATATTACAGTGTACTCTCACGACACCTTATACTTTAACGTAGTTCACAGACATGGATCGATGGTTCATTTGTAACTCTCCTCTTTCCTATTCCAAGCTAATTAGAAAATAAATAAAATGTAACAAGACCATTAGTCAGAAAGAGAGGTTGCAGTGACTAATTGATTGGCGATAGAATAATGGTCGATCTACCTGTTTTGCAGCTATATTTACACGAGTGTTGCACATACAACACACTTCGGGCATTTTACCAAGTGACTAAATTGAGAAATTTTACGGCTTGCAAGTGTGCACTGCAATTTCTGTTGAATGCAATACGAGTTCAAGATTATGAATTAAGTACTTACTCGAGAAATTGATTTTTGCGGTTAAAACCATTTATAACTGACCTTTTTATAATGCAGTTGTAAAATTTACATTTAATGTGACAGTTAACTCAACGATAACATTAAAATTGAAATATTGTTTAGGACTTATTTTAGGATTTCTTCAAATACTCGTAGTGTTTATGTAACATTTTAGTAAGTACCGAAGCAACCAAGCTCTGGTCGGGCTAGAACTTGCATACACGCGTATTTACAGAGCTAAAACCAAGCTACATCAATTAGTGTCTCGAAAACGTTTAATAATTTAAGTCTTTAAAGTATGTTCTTTACCCGCACCGTATTGAATTCCATTCATTAAGTCCATGGCCATTACAAATATACGTTTTTTGCACTACAAATAGGTTACGTAATTAAGTATAAAGCGAGTTTTTTTATGTCCACTAGTAACATTATCGTTTGCAAATACCGATAAACTGTACATGTAATATTTACTAATACAGGGTCAGAAGTATCGGAAAAAGCATCAGCACAATTCTTATGTCTTGCAAGACTGCGATACAGTATAAAGAGTCAACAATCTTATTAACAGTTTTTGTACCTATAGGCGTAGAAAAAGAATTAAGGATTAATAGATAATAGAACAAGTGGTGATCAACAGCATCAACGTTATCCAAGATATATATTCCTTTCTAAGTTGATCCCAATTAGAGAACCCTCTGTTATTCTCCCGAATACATTCAAATAAATTCGAAAGCATATTCAGCCGTAAACTATCATCCGAATAGCGCTAACGGCAGATTTTATTACAAATTAAAACCAGTAGTGGAAAGCAGTGGCAATAGTTGCATGGCTGTTACAGGTATCGTACGTTTGGTAATTAGGTTGGGAGTTAATGTTCAGTGATTAATGAACAAAGCGGGCAACAAGCCGACCACCCACGGGGAGTAGACGGCTTAATAAGACCCTCATTAACACCTTAATGGCTATTCTCAATTCGCCTGATTCCTCTTCAGATTTGTTTATTTTTCCTTCTCGGTCGTGCGCGCGTCGCCCGCGCATCTCGTGTCTTGCTTCATCGCCCTCCTTTATTGAATTTCTGCTCTCCTTTTTCTAAACTTATTCTCTTTGACTTAAGATTAGTGACTTATTTAAATTGGCATTTTGTTACGTTTTTACAGTCGGCCTGGACCGTTGCTCGTTTTTTTACCCTCCTCTTATCTAACTTTTAATTTAATCGCGATATCTAATGAAACGACTGTGAAACTTTTTTTTCCAGATTGTCCCTTAGATGACAGCCTGGCTGTTATTTTAGATTAGACTCGCTTACATAACAAAAACACGCGACAGGGACGAATTAGTTATTTAAATGTGTTAAAAATAGAACATAAATAATCCCGTCTTGGCTCCTAAGGTTACAACTAGGTGTTTTACATATCTAATAACGTCGGACGTCTTTAATTCTCTGAATCGCTGAAGCTAATGCATCACGCGAGAGCAAATATCTTCACGCCATGCGCGGGATAACAATCGAATCGTCTAACGTTTTGCTTGTTTTAATCGCTGTAGCATCCGCGGAGCGTTAAGTTTTCAGCGTGAAGATTCGTCCATGTGGTGGTAGTAAAAGGAAAAAACAGGAGCGTAAATAAACATCAATGGCAGATGCGCTTTTCACGAGTAGCAGTCGTTAATTTGGAATGTCGCCGTCATATGTCTATCAGGCGGCTATAGCGCAATATGGGGGATGGGGTTCATCGAAGATTTCCGTTTGCAATAAAGAGGGAGCGCGGCCGGCGCACATGCCGGCGAGACATATTACCTCCTCGCAATTTGCCAGCTCTTTATTAAAGCGAGATTACGCTTCTGTTTATCACATAAACACGAATATTTAAAATGCTGATTTACATACCCCTTAAATACTTTTGTGCGATGCTAGATGTGGCTCAATAAACAACCTACAGAAATTTCAATAAGATGAATGGAAATGTTATCACTTTGAGGAAATAGGTACCATTTTATAGGTAGAGTCATTCATGATGACGCGTGCCGTGGTTCTTATTACAATGTCGTTAATGGCTAATTTTGACAAAATCACGCGTCTTCGTGGATGCCACTTACTAGGTATAGTACCAAAATTACCACTTTTACGCCTCCTTTTTGTGCTTTCGTAGATAGTCACCAGTTGAATGGAATATGGTATTTGACAACTCCTGAATTTGCAATATCTTAATATTATTATGAAAATATATCTATAGACAGTGTTTAGCGAAGAGAAAACTGAAATCGGTTGAAAATTGGATTTATAGTGATTTTTTGAAAAATCCCTGTCTCTTTCTCAAACGCTTTTCTCTATGCAGCAGTATGGCGCTACTGGCGTGTGCGTCTAGTCTTGAATTTTAAACCTTTATAACTTTGTTATTTATAAAGGTAGCTTAAGCCGCAAAGTAACGCCTGATTCAATAAATTAGCTTAAAAATTGTTTCTCTATTCGATAACAAAGGCATTGTGTAGTTTTAATTTATAAACATATACAAAATAGTCAAATACCATATTGTATTTGTAGCGCAATCTCTGTATTAAATAACCTTATTATTTGACCAATTAATTTGAGCGTAGCTTCGTTACCGTACAGACGAAGAAAAGGGAAAATAAATAAATATCTGCCTTTATAGCCAGACAGGCACCTCACGTTTAGCTCACGTGCGAGTCGACCATGTGCACTGAGGGTTCCGTGGAAATTCGTAGGTATTTCAAAATATATGCTTAATATGCTATATGGCAAAATAAACGGCGGTGTTTATGAAAAACCGAGGTAAACCGAGCCTTGTTTCAAACCAAAATGTACGCAGTGTAGCAGCATTATTTTAATATTGGTATAATTAGGACTACTTTGATTTTTAATTGTAATTTATTCTTATTATTTGTAATAAAATACATATTATTATGTGTATCAAAATTGTCTATCTATTCCGCGTCGTGAGATATAGTTCTGTGACAGATAAAAAGACACAGACATATAGATATTAAAGCGACATTAACTAGGGATCCCTAGTAAAATGAAAATGATTGGATGCGATCTCTAGTTAACGTTGTTTTTTAGTTTAAGGACAGCAGTAACTTTTCTGAATATTGAGCTCAGTATGGATACTAGAAACACACTTGAGCAAATATCACCCACCCCAAAGGCAAATAACACGAAATCAACGTTGTTCTGAGCAGGGTTATTGGTCGTTACATAAATTTTGATTGGTTCAAGCGAAGAACAAACAAGTGTGTAGGTAGGTCTGTATGGTTGCCATCAGATATGTCGGAGCGGCAAGGTATTCCTTATTGCCAATTAAAAAATTGTATTAACAAACAAAACAAATTCAATTTTTCGGTTAAAATGTTTTTCTGTTTTTGGGTTAAAATGTTTAGCTGTGTCAATCAATTCAATTTTCTCTACGGAGGTAAGTAATTAGCGATGGAGTAAGCAAAAAACGCTCTACATGTACTGAACTACTGAACATGTTCAATACTAAAGAGTTTGAGTGTGGTGTGTTTGCTGATGTCTGGACGGGCGGGGATAGAGAGGAAAAGTATGTGTACCTATATGTGAAAAGTTTTGTATGTAAGTCAGATGTAAGTACTTACGCTATATTCTAATTTTGTTATATTTGTTATTTTTGTTACAATTGTTACCTTTTTTTGTTACTTTTATTAATTAAATATATATGCTTATAGTCTGTAATTATAAGTGTAAATAGGTACCTAAGTACTTGTTTTGCCAACTTGTTACTCCATAGGACTAAGACCTGTAATGTAACTTGTTGTCTTTTTGATCTTTAATAAATAAAAAAATGGTAAATTAAGGAGTTGTCAAATACCCTACCTCAGTAAGGTTATTTCAGTTTTACGTAAATAGTGGTAGCATTGAAACCTCAGTTTGAACGCCCCCGCGCAATAAACCGCTTTTATTGATTATCAACAGCACACAATAGATAAAAGATGGCGCTGGCGTGTATTGTTAGTGGGTCGCGCAGACGGCGCCACCGGAGTCGCGCACTACAAAAATGGCAGTTGCATATTTTTCCACGCGACTGCATTCCCGCCCAGTCGGAACTATATCCTATTTTTAAACCACTAAGGGCCAAATTGCCGGAGCGATAAAATAAAACATACGTGGCCACAACATAAGCACCGTCGTATTTGTGGTAGCATCGTCATTGTTCGCTAAATTGTCGCTTGCACGGAACAGGCCGAGCTTGTCGTGAGCTGGGTATGAGCACAGAGCACACAATGACAGTACATACATTTAAACACCTGTTATTAAACATGCATGTGCGGGGTCACAGCGTACCTACGCAGGTACGGGCCTCGTTAAATACAATGACAGATATAGATCAGAACCGCGATTTGGGATGCATCCACAATTACTAACGCGTGTTACCAGATGATATTATAATTACCATAAGAGTTGAACGAACTGTTTATTTCATATTTAAATATGAGTTGTTCTGGAATAATTTGGGGTTTTAGTACTTTATCTACACTGCAATCTGAAAATTTTACCCAAACTTAAAGCTACTACATCAAAATATGTAAACCGCGACGAGAAACACTAAAACAAAGAAGTGAACTAAAATCGTAAATGGAGCCAAGCGTCATGCTCGGTGAAGACTTCCGTTATGAGCCACACTGCGAGATTACACGCCGAGGAACTTCCTTTTAGCACTTGACAAAAACGGATCATCTTTTGTTCAATAGGATTTGATGGGCTTAACGGATTTCACATGTGCCTCCCGGCCGCCACCGAATGCCAATTGTATAAAACGAATTGCTTTACACCGATTCCGGCCGAATCTGTAACCAGTCACTAAGTGATTAAAAAATATTTCAAGTTCCGATTTCCAAGTGCACAATCGATTCCTCAGGCGGCTATAGACCCTTATAGGGATTAAGCCTGCCGCGTACAACGACCGCCCATTTGTCCCCCTTGCACCAAACAAGGTGTTAAAGTGAACAGTAGCGAAAGCCATTCTTTGCACAACCACAAATTGGATTCAGTTCGTAACATTCTTTCATAATAAGATGTACTCAGGGTATAATTTATTAACGTTCAAAACCTCGAGAAGCCCGCGAGGGGAAACGTACGCGTCGTTTGGCATTTGGGATATACGAGGTTGAGATGTCATTTTAAACTTAACTGGGATAAACGTAATTGGTATAATAATGGCGGTTGTTTTTTTTTAAGATTTATATATTAATGTATCGTGACAGGACGGCTTCGCGGACTCGCGAGGTGTCGGTGGTTTTCTGGCCCAGTGAGCCCGGACCGGTTTGCCGCTGGCTCTGCTCCTCGCACGACACGCTAGCAAAGCCAAACGCGTCGCGCCGCGGCGGAGAGCGATAAACCTTGCTCTAAGCGGACAAACTGCAAACGGCCTATTCGTAACAATTTGCAGCCTGACGGTGGAATAATCGAGAACGGAGATTTTCACTACAGCGCGATCAGATCTCCCCGCGCCAAGGTAAACTGAACATGAATTTTGAAATTGATATATCAATGACCATTCTATTTTGATTAGATACGTACTATGCCGTACGAATAAAAACTCAAACGTTAGCCAAACCGTAGTTAAAAAGGTACATACCAGCGGCGAGTAGAACGCTGAGCTGTCGACGCCGATGCTGGGGTAAGGGTTCTGGTCGGTTGAGGGGTAAGGTGTGCCGTAGACGCCAACAGCGGCGCTCGAGAGCCTCGGGTACGAGGAGAGAGCGAGCCGCGCGCCGTCGTACTGGCAGGAGCAGACGGTCTGGCCCGTGACGGGGTCGGTGATGATGGGGCGCGGCGTGTCACAGCAGGAGGCGGCGGGCGTGCTGGCGTGGCTGCCGGCGCCGGGCGACAGCGCGCCGCCAGCCACGGCCGAGCCGCCCGGAGACAGCGGCGGCGCCGAGTTCGAGCCCCCGTCCGGCGACGTCGCCGCGCCGCCGGTGCCCGCCCCGCTGCTGCCAACGAGCAACTGCAAACCAACACGCATTCATGTTACTTCATTATGTCATGAAATTACTTACATTTAAAACATCCAAGAGCACATGCCACTGCATTAATATCTGTTACGGAGCTTGCAAAAATATCTGACACGTCCCACCGGCCCTAGAAATGAGTCTTTTTAGATATTCATACATTATTTGTTGTGCCAGATATTAGTGCTAGTAAACTGTACTATCGAACTTTTTCGATTCCTGGCGACTGTATAACATTTTCACATTAAGTATCATTATAATTTTCCTCGTCAGGCGAAGCAATGTCACTATTAGTTGTGACATTTTCCATGAAAAGGTGAATTTTTGATAATATTTAATAAATAGGTCACATTTCAGGTAATTCAATAAATAGTGCTTGACAGGAGACGCGTCGCGCCAATACAAAACAGACTGCAATTGACAAGTATTGAATGGAAACTGATCTAGCCTAATCCATTTTCCTGTTGCTCACCCTGTGTGACTCTTACTCACTGCAGTGGTTTAAAGCTAACTCAATTATAGACAGCGCTATTTGCTGAAATTTATGCTGTTATCTTTACTGCTAGACAACAAAAATAGGCAGAGGTTTGTTGTGCTCTAAATCATGTAAAAATCAAAACCGGGCTTCTAATCGACATCTATACATATGTATAAAAAGCTGAAGAGGGTCGAAAGTTTGTACATGGAAGATGTCCGAAAAAAAGTTGGCTGGGGAGACATAGAATCCATAACAGAACACGTTTCAACAGTATTAAGAATTTTTGACTGTTTATCTGTTTGTCGGTTATTTGACCGCGCATCACGTGGGAACGGCTAGGGCAATTTGTCGAGAAAGTCAAGGCTATAAAAATTCAACCCCTAAAAGGGGTTTCTGACTTCGATTGAGTTTAGTTTTCACCTGAATCTTACGATGCTTCTTCGGAAGGCGGTGCAGACTTTTTTTTCAAATGTGCCATCGAGTACCCTGCTTAACTAACATGACATGAATATTTAAGCCACTGAGGAAGGGTTTTGCCAAATTAACTCTAGGTTTAGAAGAGGGGGTAGGGGGTATCCGTAAATATTAACAAATTTAATTGAATAATTGATTTGTTTGTGTCTATGTTTGTTTTATGGCATTAAATAAATGTATTTTCTTTCTTTCTTTTATTTAATAATACAAAAAAAACGAGAATTTATTACTTAATTGCCGCACATTGCACTTTTTTGATGTGCGTTTCAATACTACCCTATTATAAATGCGAATATTTGTTACTCCTTCACGCTAAAGCGGCTGGACGGATTTGGCTGTAAATTGGTATGTAGATAGTTGGACATCTGCAATAAAACATAGGCTACTTTTTAACCCAATATTCCCACAGGATAGGGATGAAATCTCGAAATAACAACCGCTGAGCTTAGAGTAATGAAATTTGGGATGGTTGTTTTTGATGCAACGTCAATAAAAACCACGATAATTTTCAGGAATTCCCACGGGAATTTTGTAAAATCCCAGAAATCAATTAAACCGCTGTATATAATGATTTACACGAGCGAAGTGATCAATATATAAACTAAATAACTTTCATGCTTGCTTTGATTACATTATTGCTTACACCTTTTGGAGTATGCTTGCTTGATCTTTTGTTTGCTTGCATTCTGACCTGCATCCTTGCTTGCATGCTTGATTGCATGCTTGCTTGCATGCTTGAATACAGCCTTGAATGCATGCTTGCTTGCACTATTTTTTGCACATTTGAGACTATGCTTGCTTGATTTGTTGTTTTCATGCTTGCATGCTAGCTTGCATGCTTGCTTGCATTCTGGCTTTCAAGCTGGCACGCATGTTTGCCTATATGCTTGCTTCATTATATGCTCACCTGCATGCTTGCTTGCATGCTTGCTTGCTTACATGCTCACTTGCATGCTTGCTTGATTGCTTGCTTCTTTGAAATGTTTAATAGTTCTCGCGAGTGAAGCATGCTCACTTGCAAGCTTGCTTAGATGTTTGCTTGCTTGCATGCTTGCTTGCGTGCTTGCTTGCGTGCTTGTTTGCGTGCTTGCTTGCGTGCTTGCTGAATTGCTTGCTTCTTTGAACTGTTTTTGGTTCACGTCAGCGAAGCTGCGGGTAAAAGCTAGTTGATAATAAATGTGAAAAAATACATATTTAAATAGCTGCACATTACAAGTAGGTAGGTAGATACTTAGGAGTATGTAGGGTAAGTATAGGTTCATATGGCAGTTGCTTGCTATCCATTCCACGCTATTACCACGGAATAAGTACTGTGCTATTACCACAGACTAAATAAAATCTTTAATTTATGGTCACTTTCATTCATGTCATTTATAGCCACTTGCTGGATTTTTTATTTCGATTCGTACTCTACCTAACTACTAAAATACTTAAGATCACTATTCTTAAAATTTTGAATGACGATGTATCAATACACTCGTAGTTTTACATAAACGTATGACATATGGCAGCCCCATTTTTCGAATGCAAACCAATGTAGTCTTATCACCAGTTATTTTCAGGAAGGAACTTAAAATACGCGCCATATAGTAATAGATGATTATGTAACTGTAATTGCTGTAATTGTTGCTTTGCGGTGAAGGAAAACATCGTGAGGAAACCTGCACAAACCTGCGAAGCAATTCAATGGTGCGTGTGAAGCTCCCAATCCGCACTGGGCCCGCGTGGGAACTATAGCCCAAGCCCTCTTGTTCTGAGAGGAGGCCTGTGCCCAGCAGTGGGACGTATATAGGCTGGGATGATGATGATGATGTAACTGTAATTTATGGTTATTATAAGGATAATTTTTGCTTTAGTGGACATAATAACGTTCGGAACAGTTATCCGACGCCCACTTTGGCGATTGTCACTTCATAGTCACCGCTGCACGTTGAGTGAAATAATGTTATTAGCGGGTAAATAACGACCCGGCATTACCGCACCGGTCTGGAGTATTTTGATTACTTCCAGGAAGCTCAGTCGCCTCCTGAAGCTCAATTATTTCAGTTGTATTTATAGCCTTGTCAAATTAATGTCAAGTGAAATATTCGTTGACATTTTTGTATTTTTAAGGGACATAAAAAAGAGGACAGACAGGGTGTATCTTTAAAGAAACAATTAGCAATGGATTGTTGTTCTAATTTTTTGATTGATATTAATATCCAAGTTAGACCTTTCCAATCATCTTGCTAGGTGTTAAAATCTCCGTTAATATCATACCGTAGTTGTCGTAAAATAAAACGGAGGGACCTTATGAATGTGAGAGTGAGCAGTATGTGTTCTCCATTGCCAACTACGAACTCCGGGCTATGTAGCTCTGGGTTAGAAACGCAAAAGGAAACCACACCCTATTTTCTCAAGAAAGTCGTCATGAAAGTTCACTACTGATACTCATACGACGACCACAACCAGTCCATTAAGAGTGTAGCGACTGCGAAGGTGACTAAGGAGAAGAAGAAGTATCGTATATACTCTCTCATTATTACATTCGAGAAATGTCATCATCATAGAGTTTGAGGGTTCTGTACCATAAAATTGAAAACTGACTGATCGTTTTATTGTTATCTAAATAGTTTGTCTTACGATAAGTCATAGACCCTTTTTTATGAACGCGAGGCAAGTATGAAGTTGAAATTAATATGAAGCACTTACAGCTCAGGTCACTCATAACCGTAAAAAAAGAGTTCAGGTGATCAAAATATACTCATGGGAATCAAAAGCTATAGGGTTCATCACGCTGGAATAAAATTATGAAATTTGGCAAGAAGTCGTCACAGCAAAAGTAAAGGAAATAGTCCGATAATACTCGTAAATGATCTGCCAAAAATAGCTTCGTTTTTTATAAAAAATATTGTGAAGTAGATCGACATTGCCGGTTATTTGGTTCACGGACTAGCTATTATACAACAAACCGTAATACTAATTCATATAACCTAATGTTCCAGCACACACAGCTATGCACATACTTAATACGACAAACATATATATTCAATAAATAAAGCAGTTAGTTTGGTCGGCAAAAGATTAAAGGCAAGGGAAGAGGTCCGGAGGACGTCAACAGGTATTGGTCAACAGGGCAAGATTGACTTAGAAATAATAGCATAAGTTACTGTACACACACGACCCCACTTGAACCACTAACGCTGCGTCTGAGAGCCTCGACTTGTTTTCTTTAAACAGAGCGAAAAGACTTTAAAGGGCTAAGTATTTTTTGTTCTGTAAGTTGAAGTATATTGTCTTAGTTCATTGTGAAGACGATACTTCAGAATGTGATTTGCTTTTCCAGCGACTTAGCCCGGCTGTGACATATTCATTCTAAGTATATATACTACAGAAGACTTTTAGAAGAGTATATTTATGTAGAGTAGATACTATATGTTATTTCGTCTGCGTTGGAACCCTATGGATAGGGTTAAAACTTAACGTAAGTTAATAGGGATAGTGCAATTTTATAAAGGTACTAGCTTTTTGCCCGCGGCTTCGCCGGCGTGGAATTCGGTTATCGCGCGCTGTTCCCTCGGGAACTGTGCATTTTTCCAGGATAAAAAGTAGCCTATGTCACTTTTTCAAAGACGGACAAACATACACACAAACACACACTTTCGCATCTATAATATTAATAGTATAGTATAGAATAGTATGGAAGTATGGATAATGAAGCTTTGCTGTAATTAGAATTAGGACGGTAACATTCACAACTAAAATGACTGTTTGACATTGAGTTAGACAATCAGACTTATTATAAGCTCTATGTAGTGATAATGATAATAACAGCTAGGTGTACTAGCACTGAAAACTGATTAGGATATAAGGCCAGTGACGCGCATCATTCGGCAAGGCGAAACCGCCATTACAAAGGGAACCGCACTCCCCGCGGCAGTGTCAACATTGCTATCGGGCTCGCGTGCGTTCCTGTAATTAGTTATATCCAACGATAACGTGTTCACTATGTGTCATTACGGTCGCGACACTGATATTTACAACTATACAAGTCTAATCGTTCTGTCTATTATACCGCGACCCCCTTACCCCACTCGGGAGGGAGTTAGCATGGTTGTTAGACTAGGTATTCGTCGTATCGTGACTATGCGATCAATCGACCTGTAATTTACATGTTTCATGTGGCACTGGCGTAAAATCAGATTGAAGCCTATCGCGAGCTAGATATCGTGCATCCCAACATGATTAGGTACCTACGTAGCTATAATTGTCTTTGTTTAAAACCTCCGCTATCTATATGACAATGACAACAAATTGCTAGCTGAGTACGTCTAGTTATTGAAAACTGCTTTGTCGGTAACCATTACAGCGCTATCAGTGATATATTATATAGGCAGTACATAGATCGCGAACACTAATGACATGTGATATAGGACGTAGGTGGATAATACATAGGTAAACACCTTTGATAACTGATCGTATCAAAAACCTTCACTAAGCCAGCACTGGTCAAGATGTCAATGAAATATATATGTAAATTAAATCAAATTACACCAGTTTCTATCTAGGTTGAATAAGTATTAAAAATTAAATAAGTCAAGGGCAATCAAATTGCGAGAAAATCTATAACAATAACAAGGAAAACTAACATACATTGCTGAGGGTTGATCAAATCAAATATAAGCGATATTATATCAATGTGTGCAGAAGGGTGCCGCGCGCCGCTGCCTCGGTCAACAGAACTTGTAATAAAAACTACTAGGACGTAAAGCTATCCCAGTTAGATGACAGAGCAAACACTTCTGACGAATGCTGCGATTTCCATTGCCCTTAAATTAAAAAAAAAGCTTTAGTAATTTAGACCAATCTGTCAAATGAAGAGAGTTAAGCAAAGAGAGGGGCACTTCGCGAGGATTAATAATGTTTTATGTGGACAACGGATAGTTTGGAATAGGGTTCGTAAAGACATTTCTGTGTCGGAAAAGTGGCGAGTGTCAGTTTTCGGTCCCAGCAGAGAACGGGGGAGCTGCTTTTAATCAGCCTCAAATGGGATGCTGTCATTCACAACACAGTGTAGGAGTTGTTTTTAGGGTTCCGTAGGTACCTTCTAAGTTACAATGGCAGAAATAGAAAGCTTATTATAGATTCGCTATGCCTGTTTGTCCGAGGCTTAGCTCAGAAACTCTTCGTAGTGGATCGCTGTAATTAGGCCTGGGTACCGACATATAATCACGCCAACATTGTGACAGTATAAAATTATGACAGGTTTGAGAAAACTAATTATTTACGATTCAGACAGCCGTTGGCGATATAGCGTTAAAGTCAAGTGTAAGCTAAATGTTTGTTTTTGGATAAGTGAATAAAATTACAACAGTAATATTACTGAAAATAAATTAAAAATTTAGAAGGAAAAGTACATATGTACCACAGCTACGTACTCGTTACCTATATCGTCTTTACAAATTAACCTGCAAGGTCGTTTAAAACAATTAAATATTTGCCACATATTATTAGAGAACCCTAACTGCACGAGGCCCGTCACGCCCTTGGCGGGTTTTTCCAACTTACGACGAGCCCTAAAAAATATTAGACTATAATTTGTGCTTTTTCCTCTGAGATTATTTAATTTTAGTATATTTCTGAACCTGACTACTAGACAACTAACTTGAACTAAATTTATCGCCGAAATATGCAAATGACTATACTTAATGTCTTCTTATGTTTGTTTTAGACAGTTAAGTTCGCATAAAATTAATGTTCTTGATAATTAAAAATAGTCAGTATTCATGCCGATAGCAGTTATATTTGTGAAATAAATTAGCGGATACAGGCGATACTTCCGAAAAAAAAGGTATCGAGGAGTAAGTGGGTGTGACGAAGACTTTGACAATCATGTCACTTACATGCTTTAACCATACGAGTAGATCATACAGAAAATAAAAAACAATATTATTTCAGTAATGTAAAGTTAACTAGTTGGAGTTATAGGCTTATGATTTCTTTGGATGTTTTGTGAAGATATAAATCACTATTTTTAATTTATTGAGCCAAAATTATGG
This sequence comes from Choristoneura fumiferana, assembly GCF_025370935.1. Taxonomy (NCBI): domain Eukaryota; kingdom Metazoa; phylum Arthropoda; class Insecta; order Lepidoptera; family Tortricidae; genus Choristoneura; species Choristoneura fumiferana. Next base: position 37,580,622 of record NC_133472.1, read on the forward strand.
TCTGGTCAAAAAATCATTTGAAAGAACAGTATTTCTTCCTAAAATCAATTCATAGAGAAACCTGGACAAACTTCTTAAATTCTAATCCTACCTTATGATAAGTTGTCAAGTAGATCTCATGAAATGTTGAGTGGTCACGGTTATACATACTTATTAGGTACTTGTACTATGTTTATGAGCTTTTATTTAACTTCACTGCGTAGGTATGTTTATGTACAAACAAATATCGGTTTGTTTGTTTGCTTATTATATCTTCCAAGTTCATTTTGATCCACCATCTGTAATAGTCCAAATCTTATTTCTCTTTTCAGAGCACTGTAATAAGGTTTTTATTTCACCACCGGTGGTTTAGTGTTTAAAACCGCATTGTACAAATACAAATCGCGTTATTTCAAAGTAGCCAGACAGAATTGATTCATTGATGAAATAGCTGCCATACTGCAGTTTTTTAACGCCAGTGAGATACGTACGTACCTACCTACACGACGTTTTATTAAATCCACGCATAGATTGTAATAGGTATTGATCAATTAGTCAATCTATATCAGAGGGAGGGCGTGGCTCATCAGATATTCGTCTAGTAGGTAAATCTTTCGAATTGGATAGCCAGCTACAGGTATAGCCGGACGCTTTCAGTCCGCTATCAATATTTGATGAGTTTCGGACACCGGTCGCCGGTTTGCGCCCTCCCACCCCCTACCCGCTGTCATAGTGCAATCTATATCTAACCTTCCCGACAGTAACAATCCCAACCCTGCAAACTAAACCCAAATTGGACACCATAAATAAAATATCACCGCGGCCGATTTTTGACCCCGGCCCACTCTGAATTTAAAGAGACACTTCACTTATAACGATCGGATATATATCCCGTGAAATATCTATATCTATAACCAAAGCAATTTCCATTTTAATAGTGCGCATATTCATACGTGTATTAAAAGTTGTTTCAGATTATAATTGAAAAACATTAGCTACCTGTAATTTGGTGGCTGCATTTGAATATAAAGCCCGTTCCAGAGTCGGAATGCGCGTCGTAAACCGACCAGCGGACAGTAAAGGCGTAGTAATGTGTTTATTTTAAAAGCACAGTTAAAAGGCATAAAGATGATCTCATAATTTCCATTACATTAGCGAAGGCATTATCCCGGCCGCTCGCCGCTCCAATTTCGCTTCCAACGGGATATGTTAAAGAGGACATTATAATAATTAGATTGTTATCAGATGTTATTATACGAATTTTCCTAAATTATAAGAGGCAACGAGTAAGATAAGTCGATGATATCGTGACGACGGTAGGCCGGCATAGATTACAGAATAGCCAGCGGCTGGGTGCCTAATCGGGCGCACCAAATTTTGGTCCTTTAAAGAAGCACGCCATACAACAAATCGATAACCGATCATTATAATGATTGGGCTGTAAACGCCATTCTGCTCTCTTTTGAGACGCTTGACGAACGGGAGTCGTGTTTTAATCTGAGAGAGCGAGGCGGCGGGCGGATAGGGTTACCACTTTTCTCGTTAATTACCATTTGATCTATTATTATAATTATTATTTAGTAATAGTTAAAATATTCTCATTTCAGCATAATTTTATGTTTTAGGTGTAATGTGTCGCGTTGGTTTACTTTTGTCAGCCCTGGCTGCAGTGTGAGCAGTGCGTGTAACACTGCTATCGGTAAGGTAAATGTACGAGTGCTCGTCACTGTCCCAATAGTTGGCATCTTTAATCTTATGTCATTAGCAATAGAGATGACAGCAGGGTGTCGTCTATAAGGTATTAGCGTGTCGAGCACTCGGACGTTTACCTTACTTACATCAAAAGATTTTTTAACAAACGTAGTATAAAAGGCTGCCATTTACTCGCTCCTAACCCCTACTCCTAAACTACTAATAATTCTCAAGCAAATTTAGCCGTTGTAGTTTTAATTGTAAGTTTGATATGATGGTATAATATGATTATTTCAATATTTTCGAACCAAAAAAGGTTAGCTTTTAGACCGCCTTTACACCTGTGAGTTTTACTTACGTAAGTCAGTTACGTAAGCGACTTATACGCTAAATTTTAAAATGTAAACACTCTTCGTAAGTGATCTACTGTAATTTCTTACTACTTACGTAAATTGGAAAATTACTAGTCTAAACGTGTTCGAGTCTGCTTATGGAAGCGTCTCACAGCTTATCGAACTAAATTGATTGATAAGTTGAGAAGTTACAGATTAGCAGAGCCCGGAATTTTCGCGGCATTTTTGATCTGTCACAGTGACTTCTAACTTATCGACTCTACCAATGGACACTTATTAGCACTGTAACAGACTTTGCTTATTAAATTTAATTATTAAATTTGAAAATTGTATCTATTCATGCAAAATTACAGCTTTCTATCGCTGGGAATAACAGTCACTGACAGACAGACAGACATGGCGAAACTAAATATTGGTTCCGTTTTGCCATTTTGGCTACGCAACCCTAAAAACTAATGCAAAACTGACTGAAACTCCTTTGAAGCGCCTTAAGAGCGTTTATACCTGCTGAGCTTCAACGTTGCATTTTTGTTAGTTTTTCTCATTTATTCCATAAAAATTGAATGAAAATTAAAAATGTGGTCTGATAGAACTGTTCTTAATATATAAGTTAATGCGTCTACTCCAATAATTATGCGTGATAGACTTTATTTTTTTTTACAACCCGTTAATAAACATTTGTTCGTTTTTTAAGAGTATAAAAGACTAACACAAATAATTATTGGAGTAAACACATTAACTTATATATTAAAAAGAGTCCTATCAGGCTACATTTTTAATTTTCATTTAATTTTTATGAAAAAATCGAGAAAAACTAACAAAAATGGAACGTTGCCAGCTCAGCAGGTATAAACGCTCTTAACGCGCTTTAACTACGCGTCATCCACGCCTAGGTATAAAAAATCGTCGTGTGCATAGGTATAGGCCCTAATTGGCCGCCTTGAATCAAAGTAAAATAAAATTAAAATTGTGAGCGCTTCCGGCTACTTATAAGCGTAAAGGACCATAACCCATTGTTGTGGACACAAAGGAGGCCCATCATCAGGTTTGAAATGTACTATTACACCTATCATAAACATTAATCCCGCCTTCTTGGGCAATATTATGTGGCGCATCGCTTGTACCGTCTGATAAACTACCATAGTTCAGCTACTATATGGGATTTCTCTTTAGTTTTTGAATCGCTGCTCTTGTGTGTTATAAAATTGAGATATTAATAGCATTTCCCGAGATTATTGACAGCACCACATTTTTTTTATAAATTATGCCTTCTAGTGCTATATTTTGTCAAGCATCGCTTATAACAGACTGATATTTAAACTACTGTTCAGCCAGCGTAGGGCATCTCTATGTGTACTTAATGTATATTTTGAAAAACTTCTGTGCAGCCAGTGTAGAACATTTACATTTTATCGAGCAGTTTGATGACCAGCTTCTGTTTTGATCAAAATTAATCACCATCATCACCATCACCAGCCTATATTCAGAAGGTAGCAGTAACGCCAAGTTGTTCTCGAATCAGACCTTTGCCCAGGCGTGGGATGTGTATAGACTGTGTTACCATATAAAATTAAGTATAAAGTGTATAGTCACCCCACTGTCTCGCGCCGCGGCCCGCGCCACGGCGGCGCCGAGTACAGTCAGCCTGAACGGATCACCACTAGTTGACTATGTTTCTCGTGAAATTGAAACGTGGCCAAGTACTTTAACCGCTCATTTTCCAGTGCCAAAGCAAGTCTGTAAAAAAACTGGCGCCTTCAACTGTCTACAGGATATTAATTTTTTAACCCTAACGGCATATTTTTTGTAAGTGAGTAAAGTGATATTTTCAATTACTTCTTTCGTTTCACACTAGCAAAAGTGTAACTATGCAATGGGGGTCCGCTATTTTATCCTAAGTATTCTAGAAAAAAAGAAAATTGACTGACCGCCTGATAGATGTCAGAGACTAAACCACTGAGATGCTTACAGACTTTGAAGGCGGTCATATCAGAATCAGATTATGGCACCCATGCCGATTTCGGCTACGGCGTCTACTTCTACGCCGTAATTGCCTTTGCATCATGCTCAGTACCTAGGTATGTCTCTTTTTGCATTTTTCGGCACTAGGCACAATTTTTATATTTATGATGAAAGTAATTATCGTCGCTTATGAGTAGGGAGACCGAAGAGAGTTATTACAGAGGAGAGGACTGGCTAGCGAGCTAGCAATAGCGCGCGTTTTTTTTAGTTCTCGGGCTATCAAACACGCGCTGTTGCAAGCTTGCTAGCAGTAAATAAGTAACCAAAAATCGACGATGTCACAACTTTCCTCTGTTACAACTCTCCTCGGTCTCCTAAGTCAAAAACTGAACCCTCCTTCCCGCAGTCGGGTAAAAATTATCCATGTGACGTTTTATATACTACCATTGGGTAGATTTTAGATTATGGCAAATTTTTGACTTACGCGGTATTGTTGTATAAAGCGACGTTATGTAAGATTATTTAAATTTGTCCTATACCTAGTTATTTTTATTTCTTTCTTACTTTTTAACTAATTCTAACTGAAAGAAAAGAAATGTTCTTGGCTAATGTAATAATTTTTTGTCGTAAAAACACGGGCACAACACACGTCAAAGTACGTCGACAAAGTTGTAATAGATGTTAGCAGGTTGTCGACTTCTAATTAGTTCCCGCTTTGCATCCAGTTCAACTCTTCTATCTACTTCAAATGTGATCACATTGCGCTTGACTAATCCACACAACTCAGGCCTTGTCTACCTCTACTATGAAGGTGCACTAAGAAGGCATTTTCCGAAATTCCCACGGGCAAGAACTAGCTGGTTTTTTATTCCGAAAGCGATGCCACGTGATACATCTAGTGTACCTATGAAAAGTAGCGGACTGACAGACAACGCACATCTCAAACCCCAGGAAGTATATAGCCCATTGGGGTTTTCATAATGGTGCACCGACAAGTCATTTTTCATAATTTTCACCGAATAGAGATTCGAGCAAGCCCTTTTTTACCTGTGCAATTTTCGAGGAATGACAGTTTATATATATATATTATAATGACTTGCATTTTCGTTTCGCTGCGATCAACATTACCTGACTAATTAGCAAACATAAACAAATTGTATAATTAATGAATTAGTGAAGCGACGGTAGAAGTCGTTAGCAGTCCGTTATGGGAAGATGCGTAAGTATGTAAACCCTTTACTGAAAAAAATAAAGAAACAACCACAATTCATAAACGGCGAGACACATGTACAAAGACATGATATCGTGGAATGTATCGTATATAGTAACAAAGATATATTTGGAAATATTTAGTTAGATGTATTTTTTATTTCGTTTGCCTGCCGCTGACTGTACATTCACGCCCTTAGCGTGCTGCGTGACATAAAAGACAGGAGTTGATTGAATTTGGTCGCGAAAAGCCTCGTGTTTTTTGCATAAGTAGGTAGATAAGTACTCTAAATGTGATGTTACTAGTCGTTACTGGATGTAGGTTAGGTACATACTTATTATAAATTGTAAAATATTTTATAGCCCTCATCCGTCAAGTTTCCCATTAGTTAAGCATTTAATTTTTATTTTTGCGTGATAATGAATGACTAACGTTTAGCCCAGAACTTGTAACAGAAAAATTTACAACTAATGACAATTGACAGACGAGCAACAGTAACCGGTGTATTTTTGTTAGTCAGTATGTAAAAATTAATGTCATTATTATCGTGCCATGCTAGATTCATTAAAATTGACGCCAGTGCCTAATAGAAACACAGACTATGGATTATAATAGTACATTTACATATATAGCTAGAAAATGGGGTCGTACCGAATAGTAATCAGGTGCGTGAGGCACGTCACGAGCACGAGACGGCGTCAACCGCGGTCACGACAGAAGGATCGATACGTCGGTCACGACGATGACGACACGACGTCACGACACGACGCTATCGGTGATGCCAGGTGATACGGCGAACTTGAAAGGTTTCTATGGGGGAGATTTTGGCAAGCCTTTTGAGGACTTCTTTCGAATGTGATACGACTTGCATATGGCTTTAATATATTATGATTGTAAAATAGAATACTTACTCTTATTATGCAAAATTAAAGTTTATTGGGATGCTTTTAGCCAACGAAATAAATATGGCATTTGCTCGTATCCTTTCACTTTTCACTTTTTGCACAGAGGTATTAAAGTTGCTCATCGCCCTCGTGTTTCGTGAAGTTTATTCGTTTCCGTTTTTTTTATCCCAATTTTAAATACTTACTTCAAAAAAACTTACCTTATCTGTGAAAGAATGGCACATACTTATACTGCATTTTCCTACGTCCAATTAAACCCCAGGGACTCTGACAAAATTTGGTAGGTATGGGAGGTACAATACTGACAATATTTAGACATATTTTTTTATACAAAATCAAGCGACGTTTGACGTGACCGGCCGCCAGTCGTCGGTGGCGCGGGCCGGGCGCCTCGGGGCCCGTCGCGTCGATATCAATCGCACCCGCAACAACAATTAATGGTTATTTAACGCTTCCATTCAATTATCGTCCGGCGGATTGCGCCGATAATTCCAATGGCCAAATTCCCAGTAGTTAAATACTGACTCGGCAACTTCATTTATGGCTCTCGCCATGCGACCGATCGGCGATCATTCGATATTAATGGGACTCCGAACCCACTGAGCGTAAAAGTATGTTAATGCCGATCACAGGTACCTAGGTAATAATAAACTTAACTGATAAAAAACGTCACCGGCAATTACATTTAATTACCATCTCATCCCATGCCTCGATTAATGGCGATGCCATTGAGATTGCGAAAGCTCATTTATTTTTAAGTTTCCTACCAAATTAGGTGCAAATGACCGCCTTGCTGAGGTAACTGGTGGCATTATACCTTGAGCACTAGATAATAAATTCCTGCACGCCTTATTATCGAGAAATCGATATATATGTATTTGAATTGTTTTAAGCAGCCCTGTGCGATCCGCTTAACTGACCGGGTTGCTGCTTATGGGAAAAGCCAGTATCGTCTGCACTACTACGTGTTTTAATAAAACAATACACAAGAAATCAAGATCAAATTTAACGCTCTGTATTCGGCAGATACATGAGACAAACAACTAATCTATTTGAGTTGCGTCGCTGGGAAGTCACATCGAGTATGAAATTTAAAAAAACTCACTCGTATATGTAGGCGTGGAGTTTCTATGTGCGTGGCGTACATCGCTTACTAATCAAATGGAAAGGCGTTGAGTAAGCACTTGCGACAAACACAATCTGTGGGCAGGCGAGAGGGCAATCGAGCGAAACAGGCAATTTAAGGCCGGTGTTCCATGTTAAATTATCGACAAGTTTAATAACAAGCATAAAGCCAATAGCAATAATCGGACTGCAAATTAATTGGCGGGTTTGAGTTAACGTGGAGAAAAACAGTAAAAGCGGCGACGCGGGAAGGCCGGCAGCGGGAGCGGCGTATAAATAACATCGACCAGCACCGGGAGGCTCCCATTATGAGGTCGTAGGACTCAATTAAACTGTGCTACCGGACCGGGATTTTGCTATGGACTTTTGCCGTGACCTCCCATCGAATTTGCAGATAAATGGCCCCACTTTACACACGACGTTGCCGTTTGCATGAATTTCGGCTGAATTAATGATTATGATTTTACCACAGCGCCGTGTATGGGTATTGTTAGTAGAGTGCACGGGCATCGAGCACTCCTCTGTGTGGGCGTAACGTGCCCGAGTGATAAGTATACTACGCATTGTAAATATTGAATCACAACATGGCGGAGAGGGCTGTAAAATGTATCGGGTGTAGGTAAGTTTAAGCTTTACTACCGAGAGCCTTTTAATGGAACTATTAAACTTAAAAAGGCTTAGTGTTTTTTTTTAAATATATAACACACGAGCAGGTGAATGTAACGTTTAATACGTGTCACAAAAAATAGAGCTATTTCGATCGTGTTATGATACTGATTACAATACCTAATTGCATGTTTATGCTGGATCTAGGCGACATATTAAAATAACTTTTGATGCTCTAGTGCATAAAATAAAATCTTCGTCTAAGACCAAGGCAATCTGGTATCAATATTTATAAACATTTTGCATAGCAATGGCTGAAAAATATATAAGTGAATGACTGTTGTATTTTATTTATTTTAAAATGATTTATATAAGTAACTATCAGATATATTAATATTGGGTTTATAGGCATTTATATTTATTCAAAAGTTTTGCTCTATTTGTCGATCCTTATTTTGATTGCTCCTCTCTACCACTCTAAGGTTGACTGGCAGAGATCCCTTCAGGTATGGATCCGCCTTTGTACTTAACACTTTTTTGTAACCTTTTTGTATTGCCTTGTTATAAAATAAAGAGTATAAACAAACAATCAAAAGTAGTATTATGTAGTACCTAGGTACAAATAGGTACTAAATAGATTTTAAAAATATTTTTTCCTTTATCTCCTGCACAACATCGCTATTTTAGGGTTCCATATTTATAAAAACAAGTGACATTATGGCGGCCAATCAGAGCGCAGGAATCACCGTAGTATTGTGACCAATTTGTTTTCTTGTACAATGGCTATACAGCATACTTAACTATTTTTTTAATTCGTCTATAACCCTAAATTACAATCACTAAATACGCGGCAAAAGTGATAGTGAACATATTGCCTGGACAGTGTTTTTTCCCTTGTACTTTGAAACACCTTTTATCAGTCAAACGTTATCAATATCTATATTCTGACAAATACGGATACATAATATTGCTTTGCCATACATATGTTATAGCTATTACAATATGTTAAATAAACTGGTAGTATAGTTATGAAAGAAAGAAGTTGAAATTTTGAATAATGTCAATTTACTACAAAAGATAGAGGTAATAAAGCCAATTCAACGTAGTAGCGACATTAATGGGGGAGGCCTAGATATCCACACAGTGGGCGTCCTATTGCTGATAATGATGAAGATGCCAGGTAAAAAGGTCCTTGTTGATTATTTAATTTAATTTATTGAATCAGGCGCTACTTTGCGGAGGTCCATATCAATGAACTAAAATAATTTCTTTGCTTACTCGCGACCTTATGATAGCTAAGTTTATACAATGTGTGTGTTCATGTTAGTCGAATATCTGGTGGTGGTGGAATAAATGGTGTACGGTTGTGTTGCTCTGAAGATGAGCTCTGGTTGAGTACAAAACGCGTCAGTGTAGAGTGGTGGTGGTGATAGATGGGTTTCTATGATTTGTGTGTGTTCTTACAGTGTGGAGGTGGAGGAACTGCATGAACACGCATATCCCATGTCTTGCATACACGTAGCTATTTAACATAAGATCGCGGGTGAGCTAAGAAATTCTTTTAGTTCATTTATTTTATTTAGGCGAACAAAATACTCATTCTTACAAAATACTATACAAATTCAAACTATTATACAAATTTTAATCATATCGGTTAAGGAGGTGATTTTAAGCGTGAAAGCAAACAAACAAACTCGCATTTACATATAATATTGGTTCGAATAGTCTCCACCCACATCGGAAATTTTATGACAATCGATAAATAAAAGAGCAATTAAAACAACCCCCATAAAGACTCGGACAGGTAAAAAAATCGATGAACATAAACCAGAGGCCGTATTGCCTAACATTTCTGGCGCTGGCGATCGCAATCAAATGACCGAATTCGCATACAAAAACTGTCATTTGATTGCGATCACGAGCGCCAGAAACTTTACGCAATAGGCCCTTTACTAAGGTACTTTAAAAATAAAATTCCGATTTGCAAGCAAAATGTTGGTCCGCATTGTATGAGCCATGTTTCACTGTAGCCGTATCAGAAGACTATTAAAGTGCAAGCTGCACCATGCAATGCTCGACTGACGTCGGTCAATTAGTCGGAAAATTGTGGATACCGCCCAGCATTGTTCCCACTTTATACGGCGACAATAAAGTGGCGGCATGCAATCGCGATTATTTTAGTGCACATTAATAATCGATGTATTAATATGATTTGATTTTGTACTTTGTACCAAGTACCAACTTCATCATCCCAGCCTATATAAAGGTCTCGAAGAATGAGAGGGCTTCGGCCGTAGTTCCCACGTGGGCCCAGTGCGGATTGGGAACTTCACACTCACCGTTGAATTGCTTCGCAGGTTTGTACAGGTTTCCTCGCGTTTCCTTACCGTAAAGCGCGTGGTAAATATCAAAATACAAAATATCGAAACAAATTTTATTGTATAAGCATGTGCCGTTTGATTAAATAAAAAAAATGTGATTTCGCACATGAATTTCGAAAAACTCGATGTTCGAGTTTGAACGCACGATCCTCTGCTTGAGATAAATATAAATCAAACCACTGGGCTACCACGGCTTTTTTACCAACATATCCTATTTAAATGTATGTATGTGAATGTTTGGATGTCTATTACTACGTTGCCATTGGATAAGTCACACAGTTTCCGCTAATATTATAAATGCGAAAGTTTGTTTGTTTGTTATCTCTTGACGTCTAAATAGCTGAACTGATTTAGATGAAATTATATCAAATGAAATGATGAAAGTATATCTTTGTAGCGGTCCGAGGGTCACCAACGGTGCTGGCTGAAAATCAGCGCTGGGGTGTTGTTTATTAACACTTCAGAATTATGCTTAGCCACTCTCCGATTCACAACCGCAATGACACATACTAACTGTTCTTCGTCTATTTGGACTTAATACTATTATTGTGTCTTGGGTTGGGAATGAATGATTTTTCTTTCTTTCTTATACAGATAGTTTGAGTCCCGGGGAAGGACATAGGATAGTTTTATGCCGGAAAATTGCATAGTTTCCGCGGGATACATTCGCGTATCTAGAGTTACTTTTCAGGGGGGCCTGGCCTGGATTTTTGTGTGAAGATACCAGTATTATAGAATTTTGAATGGGTAGCCCAACATCCTGGAGTGGGCACTAGACCAGACAGCGGTGGGCACGGCCCACCCGGCCCCCCCTCTATATATACGCCTATGGCGGGATAGCGGTATACGAATTCTATACAGACGGAGTCTTGGGCAACAGGCTATTAGTTAATAATCCGGATTGTCGAAAATAATACTTTTTTTTTCGAAAAATTGCTTTATGTTGGAATTTTTTCTATCCATACCTGACTACGAAGCTGGAGGGCACGGGTTCGATTCCCGGCCGGAGCAGATATTTTTATGAATAATAGGTACAGTCATCAGCACCAATATGTGACAAACAATGTGGATTTATAGCTAGTTTGTAGTTTCTTTCTTTAGTGTAATTGTTTAATGTTTTACGCCATACGATTAAATAAAATGTGACAAACAAAGCGTGCTTAAATATATGATACGACTCTATTTATAGGGCCGGTAATGCAGGTACGGTTAATGCAGGTGAATGTATGAATGTTCGTTCTCGGGTCTTGGATGTTTAATATAGTATTTAAGTATGTATTTATCTATATAAGTATGTTTATCCGTTGCCTAGTACACATAGTACAAGCTTTGCTTAGTTTGGGACTAGGTATTGGTGTCAAAGTGTCCCATGATATTTATATAAGATATACTCGTATTATTGTAGAAATAGGCATGAATTTGACCACAATCACGCCTGTTGGTAATTGATAAGCGAAGATCTGTACTGCTTACCTACTAATTATGTTTTGATGTTTAATTCAGAATCGTTGTATTGTATCGTTTGTTTCCGCAGGTAGCGATAATGTACGGTCGTAGCTTTTGGGAATTTAGTGCAGGGATCGGCAACGCGCGGCCTGCGGACCGCATACGGCCCGAGACCTATCTCCTTGCGGCCCGCGACTGTTTTGTAATATCACTTATAGTATCTACCTACATACTACATACCTGTGCCCAGCAGTGGGACGTATATAGGCTGGGATGGTATCTACCTACAATAGGTAACTAGGCAGATATCCTATTAAGTACAAAATTATCTTACAAGTGCGGGCCGCACTTTACTTATTTTTACAAGCTTTTTATTTAGTTTCTCACCTGTCCCGTTGTCTGTCTGTCTGACCAAGTTAAATTCGACCAACTTACAGTAGTTGGATTGACTTGAAATTTGGTATACTTATGTAAATTGCGTGACAATACAATAATCTGGTAATGACATCCTGGTGGTCCGGCCAGGATCGTCTCCATAGGACGGAACTCTTCAACGGTTAATGGCATCGACTTGAAATTTGGTATGCAAATATAGTTTGGGTGACAATACAAGTACAGTCAACAAAAACTATAGTCAGCAAAAAAGCTTCTATTAAAAATGTTTTTTTACCAAAAACTTAGTTTCATTATGTGGCCCAAGACTGCCAAAAGGTTGCCGACCCCTGATTTAGGGGTTCAAACCCCCCAAACTGCTCAAAACATTAATAATTCTATTGAGTTTATTATTTGGTGTTTCAGTTTCATGTACAGCTATTAAAAACTCCTCGTAATTAAAACATGGCTTCGCCCTTGCGGTAGGTAACAGTTAGCGCTCTTCTTAGGCAAAGGCACGGGCGACTATTGGTTAAAAGAAATGAATAAAACGCGAGGCGTTAATAAGGTTAAAAATCCCTGTATTTATTTCCTTAGCTGAGTTTGTAATAAATGCTGCTAGAGTTAATACAGTCGAGTTCATAAAAACTTTGAGCAAAAATTGTATCAAAAATATCTGAACAGGCTCTATTATTAACGGCGTAGAAGTATTTTCAGATACAAGTTTGCTCACAAGTTAATGAACTCGACTGTACCTACTCAAAAACCGGCCAAGTGCTAGTCGGAATCACGCATTGAGTGTTCCGTACAGTCAAACCAAAAATGTTTAAACATTACAAAAATATGGTAAGTAGGTACTTTTCCTGTTTAATTTCATAAATTAGGTACAGTCCAGTGTAAAAGTATGAACTTATTCAAAGTTTCACAAATAGGTACCACAGGCTCTTATTCCGACGTAATAAGGCCGTAGTAACATATTTTTGAGTGGTTCGAATAGATACTTATTTTTGCACTTGACTGTACATAAGTACCTACAGCCAGGCAAATTACAAAGCAGGCAATTTTCCCTTAAGACCGAGTCACGCTTGGCATTAAGGTTTGTTTATTTAAACGTTATACTTGGAGAGATTGACCGAAAATAAATAGTAATTTTTTATTACTTATTGTTGTAGGGGCAATAGAAATACATATTTTTCAAACAATTTCCTATCCATTACGGCTTACGAGGTAGGTGCAGCCCTGTGATAGACGGACAGACTGACTAATAGGTTTCCGTTTGTCACACTTCTGATACCAAACCCTAAAAAGTGGTATTAACAGATAGAAAGGCAGACGATAATATTTCATTCCCAGTATTATTTTAATTGTATGGTCAACTCAACTTTGTGTAAAGATTAAATTAAAATAAAACCATATTCATTTTCGCAAAGGTCAGTAAAAATGCGGGTTAGTTGTGAAATAGATTTATTTTTATTTCCCATTCCATCAACGTGGCCCTGCAAAAATAGAAGCAAATATTAGTTACGTAGGTAAATGCCATTCAGAATTTACAAAATTAACAAATACCTACACCTACCTCGTGTTCAAAAACAAGTTCAATATGATAAAAAAAACGGAAAAGTGCGAGTAAGACTCGTGCACTGAGGATTCCATGCAGTAGAGGGCAAATAAATACTCAAATTTTCAAAAAATCAAATCTACTACCGTTGTCACACAAATTACAAAGTTTTAATTTCTTCCATAATGCCGACTCAAGCTTGACCAGTCTTTATTGTTTGTAGGTATTGGTGCGGTTTATTTATCTCTATTATCATTCCAAGTTTTTGTAGGTATGACCCCCTTAATTTAAGATATAATTATATTTTTATTACATTCAGACAGACAATACAAATATAATATTATTATTTATTATTATTATTATTTATTTTTGTAGTTGTAATATATTATTTAATTTTGGTTGACATTGTTTGGTTTCTTTTGATTATTTGTGTTTATTGTGATATTCTAATATAATATAAATTATATAAATAAACAAATACATTAAATATAACACTTATACGCTACATAATAATATACTTAATACAAAATATCAATGGAAAAATGTCAAAAGGCTGCGGCCTGTGAGAAGAGGAATTTAAAAAGGAAATTAAAGAAACAATATAAACAAAAAGAATAGAGAAGGATCAAAGACTGGGGATTAAGTTAGTGACAAAAACGATCGTACTCTAAAAACTACTAAACGACATCAAATTTAAACAACAAAAAAACATATGAAAGCACAATATTCAAACATACAGTCAAGGGCTAAAATATCTAAACACCAATAGCGTCAAAATATGTATACATCGACCATATGGTTAGTGACATAAAGGTATATTGATATTTTTGACGTCTTGGTAATATTTATGCCCTTAACTATACCTATTAATAGCAGGAGAAGCGAAAAAATTGGGACATCGAAGTAAATAGGTATGTTTTAGGTCATCACCATCACCATATTAGCCATAGGACGTGCCTTATAGGACACATGACAGGCCTCCCGTATACACTCATCATTTCCGTATAGACTTTAGGTACACATGACGAAATTTATATCCCTTTTATTATCAGTTCTATGACATGTCGATTTGTGTGGTGCTACATTATCAACTTAAAATTGAAAGTCGCGTCACATTACACGTATAATATCGGTTTAAGTTTAATGGCCAGCTATTTGTCTACCTGCCGGTTATCTGATCTGCGCAGAGGCGCCATCTGCTGCAGATAGGCATCTGTCCGTCTGTATGCGGGTAGGATTTTGATTATAACGATCTAAATGCGGACAATTTTTTATATGACATGGACTAGCTAGGCAAAGTGTTTCTGGGGCGTTATGCCGTTATTTGAAGTTCGTATCATACCTTTCTTTGCTCTCCTTTTATTGGCTATTGGAGCAACAGGGATGGCAGACTTTGAACTACGAAGTTCGAATTTCTAACTTTAGAGTAGGAGTATTTTATAATCAGCTCTGTCTTCTACAACGGCAATGTTTGTTCAGTGAGTACAGTCACCAGCACCAATATCTGACACAACAAGCGTGCATAAATATTTGATACGACTCTATTTCTAGGTCAGAAATTTTTGCACGCTCCGCTGTGGCAGATATTAATGCTGGTGACTGTACCTAAATAGTTTTGCGACCGAAAAAAATGGATACATGTGTTTTTCCTAGCAATGTTTTATTTATCGTATTATCATCGGGCCTTAGACCTGCCAAGTTACGGTTCAATAAGCGGATTAGGAGTTAATTAAAATCGACTTAGGTACGAAGCAATGTACTACCTTGTTAGTCACCTAACCTAACATAATTTAGTTTTTACAAGCAAAGCTAATTAATCAACGCGTGTTAAAAAGCATTGAACACTGGTAAATTTATTGTAGATTCAGAAAATTAATGTTCGAAGTAATAAAGCTTACAAACTAAACTAAGATTAAAAGTCCATTATAGAAAAAAAATGTAAAACACACCATAGATTAAATTTGGTTACGTTTATAGGTATGAATTGAAATGAAGAGCTATGAATGCTTTATAAAATTGGACAAACAGAGGCAACAAAAACGTCCTAATAGTAAATTCCAGGAACATCGGTTACCGTCGGCAAGTGAAATGATGAAGGCAAATCATTTTATTATTCTATTAATTGAGTAAATAAATCTCCTCTAACAAATCAAAATCACAAAACACAAGCACGTGTAGAAGTGTTACTCAAAAAAAAATGGTGATTTAGTTATTGATGCACTTATAATATCAGACAACAACGGTAAAAAACATAAGCCCGATAACTATTTACTGAATCCACAGTATAACCTATTGTCAGTTGTTATATAATTGACGAGTAAGTGTTAATGACAGCCGACATATACTTTGATTATCACTTTTCAATTACCCTGCTGTAAATTGCTGGCAATTATTATTTATTTATTTATAAATAACAGCGTTAAGTTTAATTTAATTTAATTTTATTAATTGATTTAATTTAGTTTGATTTAATTTTAATTTTGTAATTTGACATGATAAATTCATTCTACAATAATAATAGAAAATTTTTAGAAAGTTAACAAAGTCGGTATTTCAGTTTATTAATTAAATTAATGTCATGGTTAAATTACAGAAATAAGTACTTTACTTTAACCTCTAAAAAGCCTGGCTGCCGGTAACACACTAATGGAGTGACGGAGGCGATGTACGTTGCTTCATAGAGAGATACGAAACGAGATAACGTTAAACAAACTGAATTATATAATGACTTAAACTTTCGTGATTTTCACTCATAGTCAAAATACCACGCACGGGACTTATCACGGTAACACACGACGTGTGTGCGTGCGTGCGTGCGTGCGTGTGTGCGTTACTCGTTTGTGTTAGCGTGATAAGTCCCGTGCGTGGTATTTTGACTAAAACTGAATTATAGTTGCTAAGAGACAACCAATCAGAAAGCTACATTTGTGTTATGTGTTTGTAGAGGTAGCATAGGTGTACTTTAATACGGAGAACAGTAGATATACGGGAGCATAGTCAAAACACAGAATAACCTCCTGTTTCACCATCCATTGATTAAATTTATTTGACGCATAAGTCACATCATCACGTCTCTGTTTGTTTTGTTTGAATAGACGGAGACGGCATCACGTTTACTTCTTTTGACACCTTTTCAGAGAGCATGAGTAAACTTGCAACGAGGTAAACGTTTAGTTTCAACTTACATTTTGCATGGTTCAAAATTTAAAATTTCCTTGTTCTTAATTATGTATTATTGTACTTGGAAACATCATTTATAATTTATCAGCTGTGCGATGCACAGGTATAAAGTAAGTTCTCACCCACCTAAATAAATCTAAAATCGCTTGTTGTTATGATAAATGAGCAAACTTTTTTTTTTTTTTTTCGTTTTCAATATCGTAAAACAAAATTACGGCTGTTCTTTTCTACCATTAGGCGGGTTTGATTTCTGGTTAAACAGGGATTATTTTAAAAAATGCAGTCAAAATTGCTTTAAAAATAAAATGAAGTCTTCTTTCAGAAAAAAAATCTGTCATCAATATTTATCTACTTACGCTCCAAGTGGTATAGCCGTGGGAGAGCCTGTATAGAGTACGTAAACGAAACATTCTAATGATGATTAGTAAGTTGTAAATCCAACTAGTATAATACCGGATATGCTTACATGAATACTTAAAGTAGATGTTTTTTTATGACCAGATAAGTTATTTAACATTAAATAAGCCATTATATACATTTACACTCAACTACATAGGTATTTACATCTATTTTGAAATATATTATCAATTAAATATGAATTTTACTAGCTTTTGCCCGCGGCTTCGCAAGCGTAGACTTTGGTTATCGCGTGCTGTTCTCTCAGGAACTATGCATTTTTCCGGGATAAAAAGTAGTATATGTTACTCTCTGGACCATAATCTATCTCTATGCTAAAAATCACGTCGATCCGTCGCTCCGTTTCGACGTGAAAGATGGACGAACATAAAACATACACACTTTCGCATTTATAATATTATGGATTTTTCACAATTACTTGAAGGGCAGAAAACAAGTTCTTTCTTAAATCCTTCTTGTATGTAATAGTGTAGTTAGTGTTCAGAAGTGATATGGCGTATAATACGTTATTCGATTATGTGTACGAGTAAACTAGACATAATGCGTGTAGGTATGTGTGTTTGTATGTTTTGCATGGGACTCTTTTGGTGCGTAAACAGCTGGATCTTGGGACATATAGTATATTAACAACGTGTCACTAACCTCTGGTCAAAGATAAATAGAACGTGTTGATTAGGGTATTACTGACCTATGTACCTACAAAGTCTCATACCAAACGCCACAGTATTAACGGAGAAATGACTGATTTACTATTTAATACCTCGGAACTAATACAATACAATACAACAACTCTTTATTGCACACCAACACAGTAAGCAGTACAGAAAACACAGGTATATACATAGAGATTTTCTAAGGTAAGCAATAGGCGGCCTTATCGATTCAGAGCGATCTCTTTCAGGGAACCTTAGGCAACTTATATTAATTTATTATTGAAAATATTTTTAATATTAATCTAATCAAATTATTAATAATATTAGAAGATTTCTGCGAAGGAACTCTAAATACTCGTGATTGGTCAGTGTCCAGGGAGTAGAGACGCTTCGGATCCCGATTTTGTGTGAATATTCGTATTTACCAACGCATGCAACATTCCAAAATTTTAACGTTTTTTATTAACATCAATGGAAACTATTACGAAATTTTAACGTGTTTTAACAAATTCTCGGAAAATTTAACTAAGTTCCCGAGAGAGTTCTACTTAAAGCTTACAGTTTTTTTAACGTTTTTACTAACATGTTGTAATGGATTATTATTATCTGACATAACAAATATTCTATTGTATAGAGCAAAGGTCGCAAGCATAAGCGTGTATCATTATTAAAACAGCATTGTCCTTTATATCAGCTTCATGCCTGACAACTAATTATTTCCTTGACTTTCCGGCGGTTGGTACTTCATAAAAACTGTAAAAAAACGCGACAGTAGCCCTGTTAATTTCTGTTTAACTTCTTAAGCTGACTTCAGTCGATAATTGCATGGTTCCTTATAACCGTTACCGCTGTAAGCCAGATGCTATATGTCTCAGCAGCTATGCATATAACGTCTCAATTAATCCCACTGATATCATAGATGCGAAAGTTTGTGAGTTGTTACTGTAGAGTTGTTAGAGAGAGAGAGAGAGAGAGGCATATTCGATACACAGAAAAATAGGTACCTACGAGTACATGAGATGAAAAAAAGAACATCGAATAACATCGAATAGTATAAATGAGTTGGATACATTTGTATGTGCTAGGTAGGTATGATCTGTAAGTAGACGGATCGTGGGAAAAACACATAGGCTACGTTTTATTCCCATATTCAAACGCTATCCCCAAATATCTAACGCTAAGTCTAGAAACAAGAAATTTTGGACATACATAAAAATAGGGTAGGTACCATCAGCCAAATAAGTGGTCTACCAATTTTTAAACAAGTTCCTATCAAATTAATATGTCGCTAAAGTCGAACATACAAGTTGACAAACACGTCTATTGGCATTATTGTTTTATGACATGCAAAGATTTATCAACTTCAGGGTGGTAGACCACATATTAGGCTGATGGTACCTACAATGTATGTAAATGAAGAAAATTATGTAAATATACCCACACATAGTTAGTTAGTTCAGGGCGATCTCTTCCAGGCAACCTTTACAATGATAATAATAATAATTAATTATATTGATATTCGCACAAGATCGGGATAAAATCTGGAAATTTCAACCGCTGGGTTTGGAGTCAAGTCAAGCAATTTGGCGCGGATGTTTATATGGGTACATTCACCAGCACCAATATTTGACACAACAAGCGTGCATAAATATCTGATACGACTCTATTTCTAGAGCCGGAAGGACGTGTCAGATATTTTCATACGCTGCACTGTGGAAGATATTAATGCTGGTGACTGTACAATGTTAATAAATTCCAAGATGTAATTTTTGCGAATTCCCACGGGAATTTAGTAAATATGCCAGATCAATAAATTACGTGTGCAAAGCGACGGGTAGTCTAGAACAGTCAACTATAAAGAGATTGATATGGTCAAAGTTAAAAACATGTATAAACAACTTTATTGACTTAACATTTTTGTAACTTTTGCTGTAACGATATATTTGTAGTTGACAGTACGTACTACGTATATAATATACCTAACGACTGTAGCGACTTATACCTATAACTTTTTATAAAACAAATAACCATAAATCACTACAAATGCAGTTTAAGTTATAAATGTAGATGCATTGATTATTCAGTGATATTTATAATCAGTTGTTATAATGTCTGTATATTTTCTGTGATCATAACGACCCATTGATGAAAGAAAAGCAGACCTCTGAATCATCAGTATATTCAATCATCAATTTTCGCACATTATTCAACGATGTTTATCTTTTATAATTATAAAATTAATATGTGCTGTTTAACCGTGTTAATTATGCGATCAATAAACTATTTGATTTTTAAATACGTTGTATTAATAAACATTTTTACATTATAAAGATAGCATATTTATAACTACATAATTTAAGCAGATATAGATATCTATTCTACCTACCTACCAAGAGACCTACCTAAACTATTCTACCTAACCTATTCTACGCACCTACTCTAAAGATACTTATTTATTAAGATCTGTATGTAAACAAATAGGTCGGTACCTATACAGGAACATTTAATTTTATCATCACTGTGTAGGTACCCAATAAAAAATCCATTTGTGTAACCCGTACGTAAGCCGTGATCCAAATTCCTAATCCGATTAAAAGGTTTCAATTTAGTAAACATGAAGAACTAATCATGGGGCAATTGACACCAATTGTCCTAGTCCCAAACTAAACTAAGCTTGAAGGTATCTACTACGGGTGCTAGGTAACGGATTTACACACTTAAGGCAGCCCGCAGACTTAACAATTTCAAGTTGGCCAAGAAAATTGCACTGTATACCAATAGACCAGTAACTTAATGATAGCCCGCAAATTTTATCCAACTAAATTACTACTGTATTGGATACAGTGCAATTTAGTTGGCCAACTTGAAACTGTAAGTCTGCGGCGGCTCTAAATAAATATTAAACGATCAAGACTCAAGAACACGCATTCGTATTCAATTCATACAAATATCTGCCTCGACCGAGGATCGAACTCGGCGGGACCCAAACTTCACAAGTTCACAATCAGTTTCTCTAACCACAAGGCTATCCGGTCCACAAGCATAATACGTTCAGATTTCTAATTAATAGAGAGTTTTATATCTACACAATATAAAATAATAATTGGTATAACCTCTAATTTTGAAGGAAAAGAAAAAGTTACATTGTTTGTAGTAATAAGGTAGGTATCTAATCCAAAACTTAACATTAAAGACGATTCTTTCCTAGAGAGAATTACGAGTACAGTTTTTTATTAATACCTACCTAATACTTCTTTGGTAAGACAGTAATCTAATGTACCTAGCTTGGGTCAACATAGAGGCACATGCCTCTCTGGTAGTTTTGTTTACCTTTTTGCAAATTATTCCACTGCATAGGGTAAAAGAACGTCTAATATTACATACATGTCATTGTGGCAGTAAATAATGTAGAGCTAATAAAGTACATTATTTAAAGAGTTTGAAATCCGGCTATATTTTGTCAGAGTAAAATACCTACCTAATAAGAATATTTATCAGTTATAACCTTATTAGGTTTGCAAAATTCGAACTGTTTTCTACTTTTATATAAAAAAACATCCTTCCGGATAGGTTGAGGAAGGATAAATGTCTGAAAAATCTGTTCGTCTGTCTACCTAACTTGTTGAATAAAGTTTGAGTGTTTTCTTATTAGATACATCGCTAAAAGGCCATTATTTACAACTAAGCTACTATCATAATTGCGTGTTGAACAAACATAACCGATATGTTGATAGTTTAAGTGAGGTAACTAATAATAAATGACAGCTTACTTTGTGACTGGAACGGACGGCCAATTTTGAGGTTAGGATCATACTTTAACATGGGTACCCACTTTAAAAGGTATTACAATCACCTTTGAGAAGGTTGAACGCTGCAAAATCTAGCTTGTATTTATTGGGTAGGTAACTCACCTGCGAGGCGGGCGGGTATGAGTAGCCAAATTGTGCGTACGCTGCCATCGGGACGATCATATGGGCGGTTTCACAAATAACACTGTCTCTCAAAGTTTCAAAACACGGATAGAGTTTCCTACAAGTACGGCAGTGAAAACTTAAGTATAGGTATCACAGGTTGTTCGGTCCGCGGCTGCGCGGTGCGGGGCCATCGTAGCGCGGCGCGCGCGGGCCAGTGTGCGGGCGCCCTTACTAGTGCACACGATCGAATCTCGACACAGACTGGCGCGCGACCGACCCGAGACGCCCCTCCGCCGTAGGACACCACCATTTAAACCCCGCCTAGAAGGCGGAGCGACGCCGCCAAACCCAATCAGATTCCAAATTTTCTATCCCTTTCGAGCCGCCGAACGGAAATTCATCAGCTCATTCGTCAGTTCTATCCCCTCCAGTCTCGCGTCACGCCTACGTGGTAGACTCCTCCCACGTCCGGGTGGGATGGGGGAAAAAAGCGGTAGTGTAGGCTCGAGTCGAACATGTTTATGGGTCTCCGCCGAGACAGGCCGAGAGCGTGGCACGAGCAAACAAATCTCTAGTGGCAAAAAATGGCTCGGCCGCGGACAAGTTGTTTCATTATACCGCGCCTCCTCAGATTTACGGAGCGCTGTAGACCACCCCGGATAAATAAAAGGATTGACTAATAAAAATTGTTTTGGCGACACTACAGCCCACATTTGCATGGGAAGGTTATTTACGGTGTCCCGGGAACAGTAAGCCTGCGGCGTTGGTGTGTTCTCGTAGTAAAAACATACTTGGTAATTACTTGCGAATAAGATTGAAGAAAATAGGTAAATATAATACTTAATTTATAAACAAACAAGATTACAATAAAGATATAATATATCTTTGAGACATTGTTTCTACGTTGGAATAAATCGTACTTCAACTAATTTTGATACTCGGTCAACCCCTTGCAGCAAATAGATGGCGCCACAGTTGTTTGCGACCCTAAAGTGAGGGTTTATGGTTCAGATTTAAACGCGTAGCCTTGTAGGCGAAACATGGTTAGGTGTTATACGTACGTTATTGAATTGCAATATCTTATATTCAAATTCTATAGCAACTCTACATTTTAACTCAGGGATGGTTTCGTCTAAGTGCGGATTACTTTACGGGTAAGACAGCCTGGAATTTTAGGTACTAATTAATGTACATGCTTACTAAATAATTATGTTTGTAAGTTTAAGATTTGTTTAAGTATTAAACGTAAACGGCTTATCAGATTTGGAAGTAATTTTGTAAACGGTTCATAGTATAATTTGTTTAAAACTATTAATAAAAGACACACATAGTGAGAAGGTAGGTACCTACCATCAGCCAAATATGTGGTCTACCACCCTAAAGTTGATAATGCATAATCTAGGCCGCACTTAGGGAGAGAGGTAACGAAATACAATTATTATTGAAATACTTTTGGGTAATTTTAAGGACGGGTATTAAACCTGAATGAAATTACAAAAATAATTATGGTCAATTTGATTTAAAATTTAGTCTACATATTTAGATGGGATATCAAGGCAAAGTGCAAGCAACAAAAAGTACAGTCTGCTAAAAGTTTGTAGGTACCTATTAATTTACAGAATATATTTTAACACAAACTTCTTTAAATGTTGATTAATGTCTCTGATCGTGGCAGTAAGTTAAGTACAGTCGAATGCAAAAATATATATCAGCCATAGCGTCAAAATATGTATATGTCGGCGGCCGATCGTAAAATCCGCCAGATCATGAAATTCCCAGGCATATCGTGAAATGGCGCCATTTCATGAATTGGCTAAGGGACATCCGCCATATCTTTCGAAACTCACCGTTTAACGATTTGCCTAGTGACGTTTAGGCAGATCATGCAATTCCTAGGCATATCATGAAACGCCGCCATTTCATGATTTGGCCAGTTTAGGCAGATCACGAAATGCCTAGGCATATCATGAAACGCCGCCATATCGGTTCTGGCATGTACCTATTATATGTACATTGTGTTGTGCGGATTATTATAATTTTATTCCGACTACCGCGAAGTTTTTTACAATTACAGGCAGTTTTATTGAAGTGGAAAAAATACCGTAACTTGCCAGACTGTTTTACATTGCAAATAAAGATATCAGATATTTGACGATATTTCAGTATGTACGTTGAGTCTTAAAAGGTAGTTATTTATTATACAGGGTGTAACATTCATATCGGTCAGTATGGGAAAGTCTGAAAATATAATACCTACATACGAAGATCCGTTCTTAAGAACAATGTCATTGATTTTAATAAATAGAAAAACTGCAACCGTACGTTTTCAAAAACTTGTACTCAGCTCGGGAATCGAACCCGGTAGTTTTGAAAATAAAACTAACATTATTAAAGAATATGAAATACAATGCATTTTATTCATTCTAGATATCGTGTTTCATAGTAAGATTTATTGCTTATGACCTTCACTACCGATAGAAATAGAAATAATGTATGTTTTATTTTTCAAAACGATCGGGTTCGATTCCCTAACTGAGTAAAATTGCATTATGATTGGTTTTTTGGAGTCTTTTTGTATTTTTTATTTCAACTCCAAATTTGTTACTTTTACGGGTATCCCGTGAAACCATATCGAAAATACAAACTGAGACATGGATGCACAAAAAAGAGACTAGCACTGTACTCACTGGAGCACTGTGTTCACAGTGCTGGTCTCTTTTTCTGGTTTTTGTGCATCCATGTCTCAGTTTGTATTTTTGTATGTATGCAGTTTTTCTTCTTATTAAAATCGATGACATTGTTCCTAAGAACAGATCTTCGTATGTCTTATAGTTTCAGACTTTCCCATACTGACCGATATGAATGTTACACCCCGTATATCTAGTAGTCAAAATAAAAGAAGGACCACTTGAGTTTCGTTTTTATCTGAATACTCGTACGTTTCAATTAATGAAAAGTATTTTTTGTATTGCGTTACTATGTTATATTATAAACCCATTTTTATAAAGGAATGTTATAAATAATTATTTTTATTAGTATTTTCGTTCTACCAATAAAACTCATGTGGCCCCTTTTTTCTTTCGGGTAGTTTATAATTTGATTCGCTAGTCAAAAATATATAAAGAGCTGTTTAAAAAAAATCTATTTATCTGCGAGATATTATTTTTACCAAACCAAGTTTATTGAAATGGGGCTTAGATAAATTTCGGTAAATAGACATATTGCAAGTTATTGCTTCTTTCTTGTCACTAGATTTCTAAAAACGCACCAAATTTTTAAATCCATACAACCATTGAAAATAGAAAAAGTGGATCATAATGCACTGGTTAGGTACTATTTAAATAACAAAATGAAGTTACAAAAAGGCTTGTAAAAAGTACAATACAATACAAATACTCTTTATTGATCACCAAAAGCAGTACAGTGACATTACAAAAATAAAAAATTCAGGTAGACAATAGGCGGTCTTATCGCTAAAAAGCGATCTCTTCCAGACAACCAATTTCTCAGAAATTAATAAATATGAACAGACTAAAGTAGGTGGCAAAAATAGACGGGAGAAAGGAGAATTAATAGAAAATAAATATTAAAAACAATACAAATATAATATAAATTATATACATAAACAAATAAATATCAAAATATAAAAATATCATGGGACACTTGACACCAATTGACCTAGTCCCAAACTAAGCAAAGCTTGTACTATGGACACTAGGCAACGGATAAACATACTTATATAGATAAATACATACTTAAATACATATTAAACATCCAAGACCCGAGAACAAACATTCGTATTATTCATACAAATATCTGCACCGGCCGGGATTCGAACCCGGGACCTTAAGCTTCGTAGTCAGGTTCTCTAACCACTTGGCCATCCGGTCGTCAAATACATTAAATATGATACTTATACACTAAGTACATATACTTAATACAAAATATCAATGGAAAAATGACAAAAGGGCCGCATGTGAGACAAGGAATTTAAAAAGGAAATTAAAGAAACAATATAAACAGAAATCAAAAAGAATATAAAAGGATCAAAGACTGGGGATTAAGTTAGTGACAAATAGTGAGCCTTTAGGAGGTCAAGAACTTATAACGCTCTTGAAGATATCTAGGAGTTGCAGGATTGAAGAGTATGCTATATAAAAGAGAAAGAATGTGAGTATAACGGCGAAAACGGATGGGGAGCCACTTGAGATGGGTGCGATGGTAGGAAAACAAAAAAAACATACTAGTACAAAAATAAACACAAAAAAGGAAGAAGAAAGAAAGAAGTACATTCATTATACATACTTGTGATATCATTAAGGCCGAAATCTCTGATATTTTAGCAAAGATAAAACATAAAACTGCTTAATAAACAATAAAAAACAAACGTCGCTTTCTAAATGCGAATAATAAAAGAAGCAGTAAACCTAGACTTTATGAGGTCAGCCCACATTCGGCGCCGTGCTTACGATGCTGTTAAACAAACTAAAGTAAAAGAGGATTAAATATATTTTCTATACAAAAGATAATGGGCAAATTTGTATGAATCTTGGTCTGCGTGCGAGCCAAGCGCTTGGTGCGAGCGACCAAGGATAATTTTAGTAACAATCTGACAATATCGAGTGGCAACCACGAACCGGAAGACGAAGCGCTGGCAGGCCTCCCACCAGGTGGACTGACGACATCGTGAGAGTTGCGGGAAACCGGTGGATGCAAGTGGCGAGTTATTGTACATTGTAGCGTTCTAAGGGGGAGGCCTTTGTTTAGCAGTGGACGCCTTCCGGCTGATGATGATGATGATGAAGATCTGACAATATAGTTTAGTCTTACTGTCACTTGTTGAAAGTTTCATTACCGTGACCGTGTCCTTTATTGTTAAACGCATCCTAACCTCTCATCAAAAGTCCCTAGAGATATTTTTTATCCATAGATAGTTTTGAACATTTCAATATAGGGATAGGCTACCGAGTGAAAACATTAAATTGGTCCAGGGCTAATGAGTACCTAGATATATATATACATAATAGAATACGAGAAGAAAGATAAGACAGTGATCTATCACTTCATAATACGTCTGTCTATTAGTCTGTCTGCCTGAGTAGCTGTTTTGAGGGAAACTCTTTCTCTCAGAAACGGGTAGAGGTATTAAATTGTTCCAATCAAAATCATTTGGGTCGAAATCTATAGGTTACTTCTCGTTGTTATTTACCTACTTTATGCCCTGCTTTGTTTGGAATTTGTAGCGCACCCACAGGGCGCCAACCCGACTCGCACTTTACCGGTTTTTTTATTAAATTGGGTAGAATCTTGGGTCAAGAAAAATAAACATAAATATTCTATTTGGTCTGTCAGTTAGATGATCAGAAAATACTCGGCACGTATTTGAGAATTTCATGTAAATTGACAAGCAATCAGTTTTGTCAAGAAATTATTAACACTAAGGACGAGATCATAAAACATAAACTGCATAAAACACCCAAAATTTCTTGACGTCAGGAAAACATCACGAAATCTTGTGAGGAAAAAATCGTAATTTTGTGACTACATCGAAAATTTCTATTGGATCCAACAAAGATTATCGGATTTTTTATCAACTTTACCACAAGGTTTTGTATACATTTAAGCACAATATTACGTATTTTTTGAGTTGAAATAGCGTCAGGGATTTTTTTTTCATAAGTTTACAACTGGTAATGGATAACTTTTTGAGAAATGACAAAGATGAATCGCGTCAAAATTCGGGAGTGGGTGGGGCTGAGACGTTATGGTACGAAAACTGAAATTACTGAAATGTATATTTCAGAACTAAATTATTGTTATTATTATTTTAAAATTTATGACGGTGGAAGCATTCTACACTTCCACTGAACGTAGATATAGTTTAGATTTAGTTAGTGTTTAGTATTGTAACTAAGGGACATCCCTGTGTTTTTATTATTATTTTTTTTTGTAATTTTTTTCTTTAATTGTATAATATAGTTTTTAAGTATTTTATTTGTAATTATATTATTATGAAAAAATGACTTTCTGCCAAGTTTCTTGCGGCGCATTCTTCTTGGCAATGATGGTCTTTCCGAAAGCGCTGGTAGTTTAAAAAAATGACGTGTAAAGTGCCCATAGCGGCCTATTTACTGAATAAATCATTTGAATTTTGAATTTTGAACAGTGTAGATACGTAGGTGTGACGTCATACGGAATTTTAACCGGCTGTATGTCTATAATTTAGTGTTTAATTGACGAAAGAAAAAATACGTGTCCGATGTTTTTTTTTTTCTAATCCCTGAGGCCTAATTATGTGTATTAGGAATCTGGCCTATTTTCTAGTTAACATTTTTCAAATATGCCGGCCGAACCAAACATTTATAAAAAACGGTAGAGTAGTTACAATTGTTTTAGTTCACAAGCTATAACATACCTATTACGCTTAGCAATTAAACAAAATATATAGTTGGTAAGACAAGTTCTTAATGACGTAGCATATTTTATCTTCATGATTTTTGTAACGCTCTGTGAGTTTTACCTGAAGGGCTAAAATATACTTCGTTTTAATAGTATCCATAAATATTGCGGAATGGAGCTCAGCTCCTATTTTATTGTCCCAGTGTTTTCTCATAGTTTGCATAAGATCCGACAACAAGTCTGTGATATGTGATAAATGTGTATAAGTGATAAATAGTTATATTGTTTTCGATTCTATCGTCTTTAATTCAGCCTAAAAACCCGTTAAAGTATTACAATGATACTTGATAATTTACGAGTATTCAGAAGCAGGTTGTCGTCAAACTTTTATATAAAAACAGCATAACATCGACGTTTATTTTGAGGGCATAATAACTCGTTCGTTCCTGCCCTTTCGGAATACCTACAGCATGTTTTGTACAAAATACTAGATTTGGCAAAACTTAAGCAAAAAGCTAATAAACTAAAAAAATGTTTTCAAAGATCTGTTTAAAATAAAAGCCGAGCCACTAATTGTGTATATCCATATCTCCAATATCAACATCCGATCTATGCGTCTTAAGAGATTTCCAGCGCATCACCCCGAAACTGTGCCCCTGTGCAACGAGTAAAGAGTTCGTTTTCGGTCGCCAACGCACGTGGGGCTGGCGCCAAGACATCTGTCATCATTAATAACAAGCAATTTGAGCCAATTCTGAATTTTTGGAATACAGAAGAGCGCCCAGGCGTCTCTCTCGCGACAGGAAGCAGAAAAACACACACTAAATAAAAGTAGTGGTTGACATGTTGAGTTTTTGCTCGACTTACTAATTACGCGAGCGCAGCCGAGTGCGTGAGCGCTCGCGTGGAGCGGCCGGCGAACGTTAGCCGTAAATGCTAACAGTTTAGATATTTATGAACATGTGTACGTAATTAATTTTTACGATGGATCAGATAACGGAGTCGTTGGAGCGATACGCTTGTCGCAGTCGCGATGTCTTAGCTGCATAAAGGTTAATTGACGCTGCATTGGCGACAGAAGTTTTGCCAAAGATCGCTCGTAGGTAGTGGAGCGAAGAGGTTGCGGGCGCGACCCGCACCTCTGGCAGCATTGACAATCAGTTTGTGCCGCGAGGTGTAAACATTTGGAGACATAATTACAATGGGACAAGGTTTCTTTTAACACATACTCATTCAGACGTTTTTCTACGAATTGACATGACGAAGTCGCATAGTGTTTACCTTTTCTCGTTAAAGTATTTTTTGTACAACTTCAAATACTTGGCCTTGAAAGAATATTTAGGTACTTTGTATAGAGAGTGTTTTTTTCCTCTTATTAAATTTCTTTAATGAACAGAAGCACCTCAGTCACGTCCATATCTTAACAAGCTGTTGTTTTCTAGCAACTAATAAGAATATACAGGTTTACATACATACATGTAAGTTATTGGTGCAATACGTGTACCTATACATAGCTTAACCTTTAAACTATAAACTTAATAATTCACAGATAATTTGAGCCTTTTTTCGATTCTGCTATTTTGATGGTAGAGGTATATCATTAGTTGTAGTCACATGAATAAATCAAGTTAGAACTCCAGGTAGATAGCCGGCCTGTTGACTGGAGAGCTATAATGGGACTGGCACAGAACTGGGCACCCAGTCGTGACAATAAAGAAGTTAATTCAAAGCAATCGTTAGACTTGAAGAGATATTTCAACCATTTAATGATTAATAGTACTTAGGTACTTAGCACGAAGCAGGAAGTCAATATTTGTATTGTCCTTGCTGCCTAGGTTAGTGAGAGGTTAGCATTATTGGAAAAAAATCACATGCCTTGTTTAAACATTCTTAGCCTTACGAAATTTTTGGAAAGAGTTGAGGAAAATATAAATGCTAAAAGAGGAATTAACATGCCAGGCAGTTTCATCGATAAAACTATTTATGACAAAATAAATTAGAGGTACCTAATGGAATAACGCGAACATAATCATTTAGACGAAACAAAGGTGGGCATTGCGTCATATCCAGAAATAAAACTCGGACGCTTAAATATATTCATATTAAATATATTTATATTCAATGTTTAGCTTAGCTAAGCTAGCCTGGACAGATTCTAAGACAGTAGGGGGATTATTCGCAGAAAACCTTAGGATTTCATGCAAAAGTAGTTTTTCTATTACTTACATCCTTCTGCAAAGGCATTAGACAAATCTACTTGTATGCACACAATTTATGACAATGGTTTTCTATTATTAGTACTAATTAAATATTACTAGCCAAGACCATAAGGCAATATATTTTTTACTACCCCACTGTATCTTAACTTAACTTTTAGTTCTTTTGTATCTGATGTGGCGACTCCGATTTGGATAAAAATTTGCAGGTATGTAGAGTGAACGATACTGAGTCGTAATAACATAGTCTCTCAAAATGCCCCAATTGGTTTGTATAGAAATTTCTTACAAATTACCATACAAATTAATTGGGACATTTCGGGAGACTATGTTATTTAAATTCGGTATCGTTCACTCTATCTATCTGCAAATTTTTACCCAAATCGGAGTCGCAAATCAAATGTACAAACTTTTTTAGAAATGCTCAATTAGTGCTTCAACTGTTTTTAAGGACAATTACTTGAAGAAGATTTCTAAGTAGAAATTTCTACTCATGCAGAAATTCAAAAAGTAAAACCGACTCCAAAAAAATAACTAAAAATGGAACCGACTACAAAACCCTTGAAAATATTTTTCTATCACTAGGTACCTACTAGCTCGAAGTCGGTGCCTCAACACGAGCCAGCAGGAATGGAACAATAGTCGTCTACCTCACCTACATAGGTACTATGGGTTTCAATCCATCCTGCTGGTCGTGCTGAGACACCGACTTCGAGCTAGTAGGTACCTAGTGCTAGAATAAAATTTTCAAGGGTTTTGTAGTCGGTTCCATTTTTAGTTATTTTTTTCTTTTTTTGGAGTCGGTTTTACTTTTTTGTTAAAAAATTCTTTATTTCTCACTTTTTAGTGATTCGTAGCCAAAGTACATCTCACAACGATTCCATGAAGCCCAAACACGGCTTAGTTACGTTGTTTTATAACAGAGTTCCGTGCCTACCTTCCGGCTTCAGCATCAGATCAGTTCGAAAGAATCATTAACTTAAAGCTCCTTGTTAGTAGCTTATCTAAGTATATTAATAATGATCGTTTATAGACGAGCGAGCATTACTTAGCTTTGACGAGTTCCATTGGTCATCTACGGTATTCTTATCAGGTCCAGTTTACCAAATGATACTTTCTGAATGTAAATGCTTATCTTAATGCTAAAAATGCCAAAATCGCCATAGGTGTGCCTATAAAATTTGAGGTTTGCCCTCGTTTTTCCTAGGATCCCATCATCAGATCTTGACTTGGTGACAACGGGACCACCTCAGAAGAGTACCCTTTCGAATAAAAAAAGAATTTTGAAAATTGGTCCAATCGGTCCGTCAAACAATTGACTGAGTAATCGGCGAACATAGATAAAAAAATACAAACATTGGAACATAGAACCTCCTCCTTTTTCGTACCAAGATGGGACCTTTTCATAATCATTTTGTTATAATTTCTTCGGCAGATGACATCAGTCAGTAGCACAAAGGTTGCCCCTGGCACGAGATTCAGTTACTTTGACTATACACGCCTAGTCAGTCATTTCAACAGCCCGCGTTATTGAATATCTGATATATAACATTCGTATATCCGTTCGTATTACATTTGTGAAAAAAAAACTCACAAAAAAACTTAGTGAAAACTTGCTGTAACTTCTTCTAAAATTCCTACAATTTCGTGCATTTTTGAGAATGTTCTACAACTTAGATCATTCAAGCCCGTGCACTAAAACACAAAACTACGAATGTTTATTCTCGAGTCTTGGGTTGTTTAATATGTATCTATCTACTTATATATAAGTACGTTCAGCCGTTGCCTGTACCCGTAACACAAGCTAAGCAAAGCTTTGGGCCAAGGTTAATTGGTGTCAAGTGTCCCGTGATATTTACTACTTATTTAGTTACCTATCCCCAAATAAGGTAAATTAAAGTTTTCTTGTGCGACTTTCATAAAACTTCAAAAGACGTGTTAATTTTGAATGTCTCTATTCATGAAGCTGTAGCAAATATTCACCTCCAGCGCTTACAAGTTTCAAATATAAAAACAAGGTGCGAACATGATAACGTACAAGCCAGGCGTAATTGAAAACAAAGAAACACGAAATTTTTGACATTGAATCTACATATTCCCATATGTTCAAGTGTGCAACAGTCCTTGGTCCCATTTACAAACTGAAAATAATACCAGGGCTGTTTAAGTTGAAGCTATTTGCCAAATGCGAAGTACACCTATATAATATAATAACATAAATCATAGGTGATTAGATCATTTTCAATTTGAAAACTGAACTAGTGATATAGATCAAGTTAAATATTTTTTTCCTTTAAACGTAACGGTAGTCCCGAATTCTGTAATTTTTTTGTCCTAATTTTTAAACGTGTTACTTATGTCCATAACTCGCTTCTATGTTTATGGGAATTTATATTCGAGTGCTTACCACAAAGCAGGTGGTATATCGGAGCTACTGGCTGCTTCCCTTATCTTTGTCACCACACAACTGCATACCCGCATCAACGTAAGATAATTTCCATAATAAAAATGTTTTGTGATTGAGTAATTAAAAAGGTAAATCATAGTCCTAATGATGTTTCACAATACCGTAGGTACATTCAAAATCTAAAAACCCTATCGCGTTGCCTACTGTAGACACAAATTACAATTTTATATTCGACGCTGAATTTATTTCTTTTTTTTCTTTCAAAAATAAATATTTTAACAATGCGTTGATAAAAAACGGTAGTGAACTCCTTCAACGTTCCCCTTACATAGTATCCAACATTTTTTAACTAGAATGTAAACATGGCTGGTTAGAAAATGTTAAGTTTTTAGAAGAATACTTTTTAGAATAAAAAGAAATTGGAATCATTAAACAAACAATACAACCTTTGCTCCTTTATGTTGCAAAAGTTAAGTAGTTGATTTATCATAATACATGAGCATAACGTAATACACGATCATGTTAAAAAAGTTACAATTATGTACGTTGTTGCAGTTATTCCAGAGCGTATTAACATATTACTAAAACACGGACGAGCATGTATGAAAAATTTGGAAACACCTCAAATTTAACACAAGCAGAACAAAACGTCTGTAAACTGCAAATTAAACCTATTGTTATTTGCAATTCTGACTTCCAAAATCTATTATGGAACAAAAACAGTCGTCGACGCGGCGGTGCACGAAAGGCCGACGCAATTCAACCGGTGCCTATTCTACAGGCGAATTCAATTAACTGTACAAGGCACGAGTGTAATAAATTCTCTAAACAATCAGAATTCGAGGCCTGGTAATATGTCGGCGTGCATACGCATTGCGGATGGGGTCGGGTTAATCAACGGAGTCCCGCGTGGACTGGACTTGCGTTCGCAGATGGAGCGAGCACCTGCACCAAGGTCTAGTAGGTACATTACGTGCGTGACTGATTCAAGGTGTTTAATTATCTAGACCTGCTTTTAAAACTAAAAATCATGTCCCATAATGAAAATTGATAAATAAATAAGCTTATACTCGCGACTTCGCCTTTAGATTGCGCCGTTTGCTTTAGTACATTTGTTTCCGTAAGCTCCATGACTTGTATGTACAAAAAAGTGTTACACATACATATTTAACTCATGTAAACCATTAGGACTGACAAATGAATTTTACTAAAGTACTATAGGTTTTCTCAAAAATCATAAAGTTCTCCAGTTTTGTACTACGTGGAACTAACAGCCGTCTAAAAATGTGTCTTTAAACTCAGCACTTGAGATTTCAGGATTTTACAAGTGTACTACTTACAGTCAAGGGCATAAATTTAATATAATGTACGTTGCCAAGACGGCAAAATTTTCTATACAACTTTATGCACTAACCAATCAATCAATCAATCAGTCAATGTATACATATATTTGACGCTCTGGCTGTATAGTGTTTGTCCTCGGCTGTACATACATCCCGACTTTAACCTTGGAAGTACAAGTAGGTACCTAGCTGAAGTGTTAATTTAATATTTCCATGATCCAGTTTTCCACAAAGCAAATTTCTTTCAAATCCGTCTCTCAAATCGTACTCTCCCACAAGAATCACAAACTGTCGCATTTAAAATATTCATAGTGCGATAAAGCAGCTTTTAAACATGTACGTATTTGCATCTTCCTGTTCATAATGAGTAGAAGTCTTTAAGTATTGCTTATTAGTCAATGTGAAAAACCTCTTAGGTGGCTAATAACATACATAAACATAAACAATACATACAACGAAACATCTCAAGCTTTCAATGCCTTATAAAAAAACATTTTTAGACCTATCGCGAATGTAGAATTTTGGTTAACGTAAATATTTAGCAATATTCGTTGCTGGAATGTACCAACACTGACGAAACAAAATGTACATAGGTATGCAGATTAATTTGATACGTACAACTTTGCGGGCGACCCGCTGGGAAAATAATGAATTTTTAATTGAAGCATTTCCGTATTTACTAATGACAAATACGGACAAGTCAGTCGTATTTGAATTGTTATCTATCGGTCATAATACTCCTCTGACTGGGGCGCATTAATATTTATCAATTTAACGCTCATTATCTAAAAACAAAACACTATTTTCTTCATTGTTTAAATCTTGTAGTCATTAATCACTAAATGTAACAATCTCGTAGCGTAAGACTGACCCACATACTCGTATTAATGGAGGGATCTGATAAATAATTTGATACATACCTAACAAATTTTGTGCTGCTATTTGTGTTTTTTGATGTGATTTTTTTAATAGATACTACTTTTTTATTGTTACCTAAACTTGCATTAATATGTATGTAACTTTCACACACACACACACACACACACTACTTACTTTTATTAAATGTGCGTGTACACACATTAAATAAAAGTAAAAAATGAAAAGTAAGTCACATATCTTACTGGATCGTTAAATATGGATACTTCTTAAATCAAAGGAAAATCAAGTCAAAATCTTCCCACCCATCTAAATTTTCAACGGAGCTGGGACGACGTACTTTGCAAATTGTCTTATTCTGAAATTTTAAGTTCCAGATTAAGACCAGACCATGCAAGGCTTCTGGCTGTAGAAAGGAAAGAATCTGGCGAGTGGTTTCAAGCCTATCCTTCTTTTAATACTGGAACCTTCCTCGAGCCCGAAACTTTGCGAATTGCAGTTGGGCTGAGGCTAGGTGCTGCTTTGTGTTCTCCACACCGTTGCCCCTGTGGTGCCAATGTCGACCAAATGGGCCACCATGGGCTTTCCTGCCAAAAAAGTACTGGCCGTTTTTCCCGGCACGCCGCGCTTAATGATATTATCCGCCGGTCTCTTGCCACCATAAACGTGCCGTCAATTTTACAACCCAATGGCATTGCGCGAGATGATGGCAAAAAGCCGGACGGGGTTTAAGTAGTTTTGGACGCAACCTGCATCGATACCCTAGCCCCTTTACACCTCCAGGGTACAACTAAAAAATCTGGCGCAGCGGCTGAAGCGGCCGAGGGCAGGAAAATATTAAAATACCAGGGTCTCAGTTCAGCATACAATTTGGTTGCTGTCGGATTTGAGACCTTGGGGTCCCGGCGCACAAAATTTAATTAAAGAAGTGCAAAAACGCCTGGATGACACTACTCACACTCACTCGACGACACGACGCCTGGAGACCAAAGGGCTGGCAGCTATCTCTCTCAACGAATCGCCATCGCCATTCAACGAGGGAATGCTGCCAACCTCTTGGGCACCATGCCACGGGGGGCCTTTTTTAGATTTAATTAAGTAGGTATTAAGTTTTTAAGTTGGTTAGTTAGTTTATAGTTAAGTTTTATATGGTTATTTTTTCTTAACTTCTTGAATTTATATAAAAGATACATAGTCTCTCTCTTCTTAACTTCGTTATTCCTTTTCTCATAAACAAATATTTCGGTGGCAGTTATTTTATAAATATTAATTAGGAAACATACAACTTTAACATGAAATAAGGTCTACGAGGAAACAAGTGGTTTAAAAACGGAAATCGTAAAAGTTTTACAGAGAGCGCGGTGTACGATTGTACAGCTTAACGATTGTTAAGCTTTGCTAAAGTTTTTCAACACAAACTGTTTCATAAAAACACATACTAAAATCAGACTAAATATTTTTTTTTCCGTTTTTGTTAATCGTCTATTGCAGGACGGAAATCAGAAATAACACGGTGTAGATAAAATAGTATAGAATAGTGCAGCATTTAATCATGTGTGCGGATCTCTAACAGTCGCTTGTCAAGAAAAGAGTGCGATCGGATGGGCGGAAATGTCTCTTATCCTTAGTATACCTTACCTGAAGTTCACATGCCATTTCATGCATGTACTCGTACCAGTCGTACGAGAATATGCTAATCGTGAATGAAAGTCAAAGTTTACTAGACTTCAAACAGATCAAACTACTAGTCCATTGATTATATTCAAAAAAATCTTCCATTACAAAAGGTTTTGTAACAAAATCATTTTAAATACAAACCTTTTTGATGAGTTGTCTGTACTTTCTGTTACGTGAACCACAAGATAAATCTGATTACCACTAGTGAGTTGGTGCGTGAAATTCAATAAGCAGAATTTGACCTTACAGAACATACAAGAAAAAAAAATACAGAATAAGTACTAGATTTTTCCGCAGCTCCGAACGCGTACTACTAATAGATTCCGCATTTGAAATGAAAGTTCGGGATAATACTGAATTCACATCGGAATTAAAAAAAAAATACTTACTGGATTTTATAAATGCTTTTTTCATTTCTCTCATCACAGCATGAAATTTTGAGGTCTTATTCCGATCTCGTAGTAACAATCGGCATAAAAAATAAGAAGTTATATGCATGTACATACACACAGGCGCTTACCATTATCGACTTTAAAACATTTTTTCTACCCAACGAACTCAATACTTCATGTGCATCCGTACATTTGTAGACTAACACGCAAACTTTTTATAACCCCTTTAGTATAAATGTTTTCAGTATTAAGTTCAAAGTATTTTTTTGTTGAAACTTACTGATTGAAGTTCGGTTCCTTTGATGTCTATTAATTCACACTATCCATAATCGTCATAAGTATCATGACTTGTCAAATTTCGTAAATCTCTTATACCATTTGATTTCCATCGGTCTTGTATTAAAGTACCTACATGTTCAAAAAAATTTAGTCCTTTGATTAGGTGAACTTGAAACTTAATTTCTTTACAACCTGAGTGTAGGGTCCTAATAGATAAACAGCTGGACGACGTAGTGATCTAACAAGAGTACCTTTTTTTTCGTTTAAATTACAACATCCTAAAAAAACAGAAAACCTAAAACTGAAAACTTAAAACTGTATGACTTACTTATCTATCCACATTCTCTAGGTTCACGCTTTATACGCGAGCGTCTACATCCCGTTTTATAGCGCAAAATGCGAAATCAATTTAAGCCCGCGTCTCTTCGACAGGGATATAAGTAGGTATCGTCACAGACACTAAGAGCTTTCCAAGACGAACTCGTCGAATGCATTTGCATGTCACACGACCCTGTGGGAGAGACTACACGTGGCATTGATTGTACCCATGTACCTGCCCCTGTTCACTGTGTAGAGTGTTATTAACTGATCGATCGCTCGTATATTGGAATTGACGGAGATTAGATGGGGCTGAGAGAAGTGGAATTTGCTGCTTTAATCCTTTTTCATCGTTTGAACTAAAGACAATAGAAACTCAAATAGTCGCCGCGTAAGCAAAGGTGCTCGAAAATGCTTGAAAACTGTATTATCAATTGAATTATTTAATACAGATTTTTCTTCGATCTAAATTATAATTTATCAAATTAACCCACTTAATCCTACTTTCCTACTAATGAGTGAGTATGTTTGTTACTCCTTAACGCTGAAACGGCCGGACGGATTTTGATGAAATTTGGTATGTAGATAGCTGGACATCTGGAATAAAATATAGGCAATTTTTATCCCGATATTTCCACAGGATAGGGATGCATCTCGAAACAACAACCGCTGGGCTTAGAGTCACGAAATTTGACATGACTATTTTTAATGTAACGTCAATGAAAACTACGATTGAATTTTCGGGAATTCAGCTGCTTGATCTAATGATTTACGTGTGCGAAGCCGCGGGTAAACACTAGTATTATATATCAATGCGAAAGTTAGTTAGTTTGCTTGTTTGTTTGTTACTTTTTCGCGTTCAAACCGCTGAACCGATTTAGATTAAATTCGGTATACAGACATTTTGAGTCCCGGGAAAGGACATAGGATAGTTTTTATCCCGGAAAATTGCATAGTTCCCGCGGGATAGCGATTAACACTGAAAAGTTTATCTCGTTGGTAGACGTAGAAATCCACGGTCTCCATTCGAAAACTTTTCGTCCTAAACGGCTATGGTATTCAAGTATTCAGTTCATGGTATTCTGATAAAAAATATGAATCAGGGTCTTATTATGGAAAAGT
The DNA here is from genome assembly GCF_025370935.1 of Choristoneura fumiferana. Taxonomy (NCBI): domain Eukaryota; kingdom Metazoa; phylum Arthropoda; class Insecta; order Lepidoptera; family Tortricidae; genus Choristoneura; species Choristoneura fumiferana. Next base: position 37,619,404 of record NC_133472.1, read on the forward strand.
TAGGCAGGCAGTGGAAGTGGCAGAAAGAGTAACTTAGCTGTGCTTGGTCTTGTTAGAATAATCTTAGGTGTAGTTTTAATGAATAAGATTGGTTTATTATTAAAGCGTGCTTTTTTAGTTTTTGAACTAATAACATTTTTCTTTTTAGGTACATTACTCGGAAAGTCAAGTTCTTCACAATAACTTGTTTTTGCGCAATTAACTTGATTGCATACTATTTTAGGAAAAAAAGCCAGTAGCAGGGCAGGATCCTCTTGTTTTCTGCTTACTTTAACTTGATAAAAAAAGGTCTTACATGACAGACAGACGGACAACGCATTTATCCTATAAACGTTCCTTTTTTTCTTTTTGAGGTATAGAAACCGAAAAAATTAGAATTTCTTCCCGTTTGTAGAAAGGTAAGAACTCCACGAAGTAAAAATAAATTCGTTAAACCACTTAAGTCTTGGCAACAGTCAGTCTAAATATCAACACGCTCCCCTCCTCCCCTATATAAACCTACAATTATTTAAAAAAATTATGCCTCATTATGTGAATTTTGTAGGAGGTAGGACCTTGTGCAAGGTCACCATCTTGCTCGCTAATCCTGCCGTGAAGCAGCAGTGCTTGCACTGTTGTGTTTCGGCGTCGGGAGTAAGACAGCCGGTGAAATTACTGGCACTTAAAGTATCCCATCTTAGGCCTCTAGGTTGGCAACGCATCTGCAATACCACTGGTGTTGCAGATGTTTATGGGCGGTGGTGATCTCTTACCATCAGCAGACCCATTTGCTCGTTTGCCATCCAGTCGAATAAAAAATAATAATAATAATTAATAGCAATTTATTATTGGTAGGTACAGTCACTAACACCTATATTATCTGACACAACAAAGCGTGCTTCTGCACGCTGCACGCTGATATTTCTATATCTGATACGACTCTATGTATTTCCAGGGTCGGTAGGACGTGTCAGATATTTTTGCACACTCCGCTGTGGCAGATATAAATGCAAGTGACTTTACAGTACCTAGCTGTCTTAATATCGTTTTTAGAATCAAATGTTTAAGAGCACCTAGACATGTCCGATGTTCATATTGGCAACTTGTACATACTTACAGTAGACGTGAAATGTGGTTGGCTCGGTACTTTGTTTTATTGGCATCAGTTCACCTTAAATTTAGAAGATGGCCGGCCAGATTAGACCGATCACGGAACACTGAAACAGGCAAGGGGTTCCACCAGCTGTCCGGATAATAAAGGACGAGCAAAAACCTGTGTGCGAATTTTAGGGATGCTGACAGCATAAGGGTGAAGAACACGCCTACTTCAGGTCGACCTGTGAAAGACCTGTGAAGTTCTACGTGGATGTGTCTGACATGCTCTTCGGCGATTTCTATTTGCATACCTAATACTTTTTCAGGGGAGATCGTTAAGCGTGGCGTAATCTGGTGTTGGAGGCCAAGACCCACTTTGGGTCACTGCCCCCTGATAAGTAAGTAAGTTTTCACAGGAGAGGATAAACGCAAAATGTTACCTCACTTAAGTATACAGAAGGCCTTATATATCTCTCCAAGAAACAAAATGAAGAGAGATGTTAGCGTTGTCAACAACCTGTGTGCTTTGAGCTGTGGAACAAGACATCAATTGGAGGACTTATTAAAGGAGGGTATTTGCCACTGAGGCGGTGGGTGCAACACAATGTACTTTGGGGGCGCGTAAACCAACAAGGAATGTAATCCGGCGCTTGTTTATGTATACGTAGGCCTCCTTAAAGCGATGTCGCTTCTAAGGGTTTCCAAGCTACACGATGTTGACGTTCGTGTCAACTTTGCACAGTTATAGCTGTAGATACGTCAATGACTTGGCTAATTGCGCTCATATAAGACACGGCGTGCTTAGAAATAGATAACTTTATATGCAACTAGAGTTTACCCGTGTCTTCACATTTTTTTTATCACGTGTTGGGTTCAATTCAACCTAAAATTGCTAAAAGTGGCTTGGAAGCGGTAACGTTTCGTGTGCTCTGCTTATATACCCGATTTGGGTTTACAGGCGTGATGTTTGTGTGTGTGTGTGTGTGTGTGTGTGTGTGTGTGTGTCAATTGTCATTGTCAATGTCATTGAAATTTAATGTGTAACGATTGCCTTTTTAATTAAAAAAATAAAGATTGATTTAACTGGATACTTATCTCGTTGTAAACATAGGAGGTGTTAAAAACAGACATACATGTAGTTGCAATTGGGACTTTAACTCTGTTACAAACTGTCTAAAACTTGCTTAACTATTATATTGATTTTCATTTCATTTAATGTACTATGGGCGCTAGAAAATGGATAAACATACAAAGATCGATAAATACACATTTAAATAGGTACTTAAACACATATACATAACATCAATGTGTCGAGTACAAACATTCATATCCGTCAGACAAACGTCTGCCTCTAGCAGGATTCGAACCCCGGCCTTCAAGCTACTTATAGTCAACCAATTCAAGGCCACTATAGAACCTTGCCATAGTCCCACTAATATAATAAATGCGAAAGTTTGTAAGTCTGTTTGTTTGTTTATTTGTTTGTTTGTTACTTCATCACGTCTAAGCCGCTGAACCGATTTAGATGAAATTCGCTATACAGATAGTTTGCGTTTCGGGGAAGTACATGGGATAGTTTCTATCCCGGAAAATGCCACAGTTCCCGCGGGATACTGAAAACCGAATTCTACGCGGACTGAATCGCGGGCAACGGCTAGTATGTAAATAATTTAGGTTTGTCTATAGCAATGCTTCAAAATGTCACAGTGGCTTGGTGGACTGTACGTAGCTAGAGGGACAATGTGCACTGTGTGACTGCACATTTAGCACAAACTTCGGATTTGCGAGACATATTCGCTTACATGAGCAAACATACCAGCTTAGTTCGCGGAAGGGTTCGCGACGTTCGCCGTCCACGGACACGTCGTGGAGGACATCAATGGATGGGTCACCAACCTACTGGTTATATTAGACGCGGTCGGCAAACGCGAAACACGCACGACGAGACGACACACTTTCCGCGATCAATGTAGTCATTGGCTGTAATTTTTTTGGACCCATGGATCATCCTGCAGAGACCTGACGCCGTACTCGATCCCCGGGCTGCCTATATTTTTGGGATGTCACTAACAAGTATGACAATGTTTGTGTAAACAGACTTTTTAGCTGTTGCATACGTAGACATCAGACTAACACATGCTTCTCTCACTCTCTGTTTCTCTCTCGGTTTGCTTAACGAAAACTTGCTCAACGCTATTTATCGGTCTCCTTTCATGTCTTCCTTCCTCCTTCCGTCATCTTGATAAAATCACAGCGTCGATTATATTAATCAAATAAAATTCGTGAATAGTAGGCGCCATAGTAATTTGTTCATTTTTTTACAGACCTGCAATCTATTGCTGCTCGCCAATTTATGTCCATTGAATGTGATTTATGCTAAGCAAACATGGGGTTGCGAGTTAAATAATTTCTTGAGAGGCTCCCCATGACCATAAGACTGGAGGGGGGGGGGGAGTGCAGGGTTTGGGGCCATGCATCCTGGGGTTAAAAGCAGTTAAGTAATTTATTTGTATCCGACCACCACCACACAATGATAAAATAAAAACTTCGACATTGACAAAATTAATGATTGTATCGCGATCCGGACATACAAGTGACTCACACTTGAACGCTTTTTTAAGTTGTGTATAGGCACAGTTCTCCTTAAGTTTCCTTAGGCGTCGTGCAGTTGGAGCCCCCCTAAACTGACAACAGGCTGGGGCTAACAAGTTCGGATAACTGTTCTCAAAATATATTCCGTGTCGCGAATAAGATTATAATATTAAGGAGCAGGGTCGCGCCGGTTTTCCTACTGACATCACCTAATGTTTAGACGAATTATAATTGGAGATCGGTGACTTTCCAAGTAACAGGTGTTGGTATTGAAAATACGCGGTTAAATTCTTGAGTACTATCTTCATTGTTCCAAGATAAGTAGACCTTGAATGAAAGATTACTTTAACCCAATGTTTCCAAAGTTGGGGTCTGTAGTCCCTTTATCTGGACTGGAGATCCGCAAATAATATAAATATTTAGGGTTAAAATAAAGTCCCTCCGTGAACAATATTTGGAAAGGCTCTAACCTAATTAACGCCTAACTGACGCACTTAATGCTGATGACTATTTTCTTGGCGATGTTCATGGAAAATAGACAGGTTCCAGGAACCATTAAGTACTGTTATTTGCTATGAGTGCAGCAATAAGTTGAGCAGATTAGCAAATAAAAAAATCTACACTTCAAATAAAGTCGTTGATAAAACAAATTAAAAAATCAATGTGAACTTCAACCGATCATATCAATTTACTCGTAAAATCAATACTTTATTGTCTAAGAAAACTCAAGGCAGTGTGACCCACTATGACATACTTGATCGAATAGTATACCTGCACGAGTCGACATAAATGTGACTTGAGAATTGTTCATTCACTGAGGTAACCTGTCCGGTGTCCCTTGTACCTTCCCCTCATCTCGCGTTATCTCGGTTCATTCATTACCATCTAGTTTTATAAAAGTCGACGGCCCGAAAACATATCGCGCCTCCATTTTTTGTCACACCACTTAATTATCTGGATTTATATCAAGATAAAATCGACTCTCTAAGAGATAAAAAGAGGATTTTTGTAAAAACAAAAGTAAACTTGAATTTGAAATGCGTTTTAGGGTTCGTACCCGCACTGACTTTTAAAGTACCTATCGATGTGTTCAGAAATGTGCGTGGTTTATTTTTTGTAGAAGGCACTGGGATTTACTGAAGGTATATATACTCGTAGGTACAATCACCAAATCACTTATAAACTTAGGAAGAAAAGCAGTTTTGGATGTCCGGCTAAGAGATCAGAAGACTTGTAAATTAATTAGTTATACCGGGTGTGGCCTGTAATACGAGTAAAAAATTAAAACATAGTAAGTCCTTGTCAAACTGAACAACATTAGTTCAGCGACTTTTAAAAATAATGGAGTCTTTGAATGTTCCTTTTTTCATACAAATTAAATACTGCTATCAATGTAGCTACGCCATCCTAGAACACAACTGACGTCTCCTGTCACGCTACAAACATCAAGCATTTTGCTTTACATTGCTTCTTCGAATAAACTTAAAAGTGTAATAAAAATTCAAAAACTAATTATGTTTAAAAGTCGCCGAACTAATGTTATTCAGTTTGAGGAGTATGATCTATGTTTTAATTAATTGCTCATATTACAGGCCACACTCGGTATTTGATGTGAATAGCGGAAGAAAAAAGACTACCTAGGTACCTAACGATTTTGTCGAGATTCAATATGTCCGGTGAAGAAGGAACTTGGCTAGCAAAATACAATTTATATATATGAAAATTAAAATGAAAATAAATAAAGTTTATTTGGGTATTTTACGAGCACGTGGTATACAGACGAGCTTGGAGCCTCCTATTAAGCAAAAAGTATGCTTGTGTCAGGAGACACCATTCCTCCATAACAATATTATACATAGAGCTAATATAGATTTTTTAAGCATTATCGTAAAGATGTGAATCAGTGATAAAAAAGGCCATGGCCTGTTTTCTTCCTCTGGTTTGTTTTTGTATAAAATATATTGGATTGATAGTTAATTTGTCAAACTCAGCTCCCTTGTGTTGTGACCTTCCGTACAGGACGTGTCCGGTTTTTATAAATGCCACACGCCGATAACACACTGTATATTGCTGTCTTTTACAAATTATTTTACACATATTCATATCTTTTTTTACTTCAAGTTCAATCTTTGTGCGCCGTAATAAATGAAGGCGTATTTAATTAAAATTGAGCAGTGGATAAAAGCTAAGCTAAACTATGATTAGTACGTCAGTTAGATGCTTAAAAACAGATAACGTGATTTTTCTTTTGTAAATCAAACAAAAAATTAAAAAGATAGAGCATGTCAATGTTCAGGGGGGTGAAGGCCCATGACGTCACGTCTGAGTAAAAATTGTTTAAGGCGTACCGTCACACGAAACTTTAACGGGCTACATCTTCACTATTTTTTATTTAATTTACAAAAAGAAACACGTACTTGTCTTTATTTTTTACCCGACTGCCCGAAGGAGGGTTATGTTTTTCGAGCGTACCGAAAAAGGCAAAGGCAAAGCTCCAATTATATTTTTTAAGAATTTATAACCTAATACCAAATTATGTTCATTTAGCTCATTAGGTATTCTCTAAAGTGACTAATACACATGACGAATGCGCTAGCACCATTTATATTTTATTTAGCTATTATATTGATATCATTGTCAACACGGGAGACAGAACAATGCCATACCGTACAACGTACAGGCTTCCATACATAATAGGTTTATATTTTGCAATGGCTAATACTCCTCGGAGTTACATATCGTAGTACTGTACTCGTGACTACAAATTTGTGCAATACTTTGCCTATATTCAATCCACGGATTCTGATTTGGACCAAACTGATCTAACAAATTGTATACATACCTACGAGTACACACTGCGTCATATTTAATTGATCTTGAATTTGTATTTTAGCGGATGGGTTGGGCTTCCACACATTTTGTCGATGTTCAAAGCGCGTCAAAGGCGGGTTGAATCAAAAATCCAACGAATCATTCTTAGATGGTTTTCAGTCAAATTTGCTCAACCATATGCTGATATAATCCTGATTAATTTTAAAACAATTTGTATAGCGTTTAGGAATATATCTAAGTAAACACATTCCTAAACTCGTATTACATAAATATATGTAGGTATCTTCGAGTTTACGTTTTGCAGCGTTGGTAGCCAGTCTTTTTAAGGATTAGACTTCGTTAATTGGACCAGTGTTTTTATAGTGGGCAGTTCGTATGGTTTAACAGCATTGGCCAATATTGTTGTACCTTGACCAGTGATGGAATTTAAAAATACTTAAAACGTCGAATACGTTACTTTTTTCAAAGTTTTTAAGTGGGATCTTACCAGTCTGTTTAATTAAGAATAATTTTAAATTATCATTAGAACTCATAAGAATACTTTCTCATTCCTTAACTGCTTCTTCAGACGTATTTAATTCTTATCTTTCTTCCGAAATGTATTGATCACATCGGTAATAATTTGCAGCAGCAAATACCTATCTGTGCGCGCGGGCAGACGCAATTTAATGCGTTTAAGCGCATTTTTCAAGAGTTGTGCGTCCTTTGTTGTGCGGTGTGGAGTGGCGGGAGGCTGGTAGGTTTTAGTTAATTACCGCGCAAGCGCCGGCGCGGCGGCTCCGCGAAGCATCCGCGGTCCTGGTGGCCGCAACACAAAAGCGGGTCGATGCCTTCGATAACGAACTCAGTTTTTATCTTCTTATTTTAACGCTTTTAATTAGTTAGGAAAATATTCTCAAATAAAAACTGCCCCGAGCAGACCTTGAGTTAAGGACAGTCTTTGACCGCTCCCTGCCCCGGGCCCACTATAATGAAACGGAATACCTCCGTTATTTCGATTGGCTCCCGTGTTGCCGATAGCTCGCCTACAACGACAATAATTACTTCGAGCTTAAATTTTAATGATTTTTCTTATTGCTCGTTTTAAGTCGCCTATAAAATTGTAAAGCCGAATCGATTCCAACTTATCATTAAGATGAAAGTTATTACCCAAACTGTCGTGTTAGATTAGCGGGTAAAAGATTTTTGGGCATACCGCTAATGATTGAAACAGTCTCCTTAGAAGTACTTAAGTGAGTTTTAATTGAGTCTGATGCGGGAAATAATAACAGCTGTACAAATAAGAGGCGTAATGTGTTACATTTCTTATTGGCCGAGTGATAGATCGTTATCGAGATCGCCACGACACGACGTGATGCATAGCGATTACGAAAAGCAACCGTTAACGTGGACTGTTTTATTCATGTATAATATAATTACTTAACATACCATCACGAGAGAAGATTATACTGATTATGATTACGGACCGAAAAAGAACAAAACGCTAACAGAATTCTCTTATCTCGAATTGAATACGAGAGGCATCGCCAGCGAAACCTAAGTACCGGTGGTCGCCGATAAAAATGTGCAACTTGTCAATTGGGAGATCAAGACAATCGCACCGTATCCAACCGCATCTAAACAACAAAGTAATAAGTAGGTAATCACTTATTTCTACATAGATAATAATAGGCACGTTAATTATTATCGTATAACGTCAGTTGGATACGTTCATAATGAAACCTCATGAATAATATATGAATAAGTATGGTAGATATTCTCAGCGGCGAACAATCAAACCACAGGAGAACTTAAATATTCGTTTGTGTCGAAAAACATGCCGAACGGAACAAAACGATACACTCGTTAATTTTCATTTCACTGTATTCACCTTGTTTTAACACTGTACATCAGCGTCTCACTCATTTATAAGGTAGCCTGCCGTATACTAGGTAGGTAATAACATTGTATTAAATAATAACATATAATTAGTACCTGCTACAAAGATAAAGGACGGACGGGGTTTTTTAAAAAGTTGTTTACAGTCGAGTGTAAGTGGAGGTACAGGCGCCTACGGAAGTGTTTAGTTATTGTTATAGAATGGACATAAGTATGGCGGGCTATTAGCTTATTAAGTGCTTGCCAGACGCTGCAAAAATTTGCGATTCTATACAAGATGATGATGTGGTTAAAGAATACGATTTACATTCTGTTATTATAGTGATATCGATGATAAGGGCGCATACATACAACTTATTATTTAAAAATGCGAAAGTTTTTACAGTGTGTTTATTTTCTACCCTAAACGGGTGGACGAACTTGGATTTAATTTGATATGTCCTAGCCGTTATTCCCCCAGGATCAGGACGCATGCAGGTACCATTCCCAAATCTCAACCACATTGCATTGTTGTATGTTTTTAAAATGTTATTTAGGGTAATTTTTCTGTCAGACCTGATGGTTCACAGTGCATAATAATGATAATGTTGTTAGAATCATTCATAAGTATCGCTATTTTATGAACGTTAATTAAATATATTTATGAATGTGTATATGTTATTCCGTTAGTTTCGTATTAATAATGAATGATTGACGTCGTAACAGGTATAGTATATCTCCTTCAGTTAGCCGTTGCATGTCGGCAACCATAAAAAATATTTTGACATTAAGAAAGTGCTCTTCGAGTGGTGTATGTATGATAATGTAATAAAGAGGTTCACGTTTGTATATGTAATCAATAGAAGTACTGAACCGATTACAAACGTTCTTTGACTAATATGGAAAATCACATTAATCTGATTAAATAAGGCAGTATTTATATTCAAGGAGTTCCAAAGTAGGTACTTCCTTTTTACAACACACACAAACAAAGCTTACCTCTTCATTTTATTAGAATAAATATTTAAATTATAGATAGGTAGATAGATAGATATATGTTGATGACTGACGCGTAATTTTATACTACGACTACTTGAAAGCCTACCGCCTTATTTATTTATAACCCCTTGTTAAGCTTGACATTTGCCTTTGCTAGACACAGACATAAAATAATTTAGTTATGACAGGTTAGTAACTTTTTATGAAGGAGATTAAAGCACGTGACCGAACTAATAACATGAGGAATAGAAATGTCACGCGACCTAAAACAGCGAGGCAAATATATGGCTGAAAAGCCACGTAATTATTTTCCCAGCACAGGTTCTAACTCCAAAATTACCTTTAATACCAGAGACAGTCTTGGTATGCGCTGACATTCGCGAACGCATTCACTATCTCTTTCTACCCTCGTCTTATACCGCGTGACAGAAAGAACAATAGGAAACAATAAGGCCTCTGTTCTGGAAAAAAATCCACGAGGTCTATTCATCTTTTATTAGTTCTATGGACACGTGCTTGCGTTCGCGAGCGTACTACAGACGTTAGGCTCGTTACTGCGTTATCAGACCGATGCTTATCTAGACAGACACGTCGGTGACCGCCTCTCTCCACCATCGACACCTCGCCGTATGACCCCCTTCACCCAACGGTTATTAATATTAATTAATCACGTAATAATAAACGGCAATGTTAGAGGAACCTGAGTGCGCGAAATATACTCTGTGGCACAAAATTTGTCCCACTCTACATACAAAATTACATATCACTGCATACATTTGAGGGCCAGATTTTTGCCTCTCAGTAGGTATACAGTGTGTTACCGGCAGCCAGGCTTTTTTAAGGGAGGTTAAAGTACGTATTTTCTTTCTGTAACTTCACCATGACACTAATTTAATTAATAAACTAAAATTCAGACTTCGTTAACTTTCTAACAAAATTATAATTACCAGCAATATACTGCAAAATAAATTGACAAGTAGTAATCAAAGTATCTTTCGGCTATCATTTACACTTACTTGTCAATTTACTTTGCTGTACATTGCTGGCAATTATAATTTTGTTAGAAAGTCTAAATTTTAGTTTATTATTTAGTTAAACTAATGTCATGGTGAAGTAATATAAATACTTTACTTTAACCTCCCTTGAAAAAAGCCAGGCTTCAGTAACACACTGTATAAGCCGCGGATGTCGTGCAAAATGGTTGTCCATCGTATTTTATCCGAAAAGTTCGTATTATCTTAATTAGTTTCAGAGCCCATCGTACAGCCATTTAACGTTTGACGCTAAATAATAAAGTTTTATATTAATGGATATGAAAATGTCACTCATTCAATACGATAATTGATTGTTACACCAGGTGCCGTCGTAATCCGATTGAGATACGACTTTTCTTAATGGAAATACATTAAACACTATACGTACATATATTTATGTGTGTACCTTTTTTGCACCCCTGTATGCAAAGACACGTCTTAGACGTTAAAAATAATGAAAATGAACAGTTTGACAAATGAAACATTTGAAATGGGAGGCAAAGAACCTGCGATATTTTTATATTTTCCAGTTCTGCCATTTGATTATTGAAAACAAGCGTGTGTTGCCTACCGTCAGAAGTTCAACCTGAACAAAAAAAACTATTGAATATTTTTAACGTCTAAGACGTATCTTTGCATATTGGGAGTACAAAAAAAGGTACAGATATAGTGCTTAATGTATTTCCATCAGGAAAAGTCATATCTGATTCGGAATGGTTCTCTGCCTTTTCCCAACTACTTACTCTCAACTACTTTATCTTACTTTTCACGATTTTCTATGAAACCATGTTTAAACCATGCTAACCTAACCTAAACTACCGTATTCTGTAAAAGCATAACACAATAAATAGTTTTTTTTTGGTTTCGGATAAAATTGAGAGTTGGGGAATGAAACAGTTGGCAAATGAAACATTTAACAAACAATAATTCTGCGAAAAGGCAGAACCAGATAAGTATCACAACATTCCTTTTCATATATTTATTAATATCAAACTTTGACCACAAAATTATTATTCCCCTATAAACTACGTTTTGACTCTATGTTTATCCCGTTAGTATATTGAAATAGAGCCTTAGTAATTACCTGTCGTAAACTCTTTAATTTGACAAAATGCTCAGCATAGGTTGCCTTCTAAAAACTCTCAATTTAATGACAATACAAAAAGATAGCCTTTAATTAGTACGTTGAAATAGAGCTTTAGTCTCTAAAACTCTTTAAACTCTTTAATTTGACAAAATGCTCTGCGTAAGTAGACTTCTAAAAACTCCGCGTTTAATGACAATTCAAAAAGAAAGCCTTCAATTGTGTACACTCCAGTACACATCATCAAGTTAAGGGTTAATATTTCACCTATTTACATATCCAACAGATCAGCGCTCAACTCACAAACCGACCAACAAAGTGTCCAACTTATTTGTGTTTCACAAAATAATGAATCCATTAATCGGGTGACAGTTGCTAAATACCCTGGTAATTATCTCTTAAAAGGGATGCTGGACATTAAGTAGTTAGGGGCGCAAACTTTACGGTCTCAGAGTTCATAATAATGGAGGTTTGTTCATGTTGCCCTGATTTAATTTGAAGAGACATCATTTTTGTACAATTATACTACTACAGTAGTTCAGTTTGGGTCTATGGCGGTTTAGGGACTTGAAAGTATGTTCTTTCACATTAAGTGTAGGTACCTTGTTTGCAAACTATATTAAACTAGCCTTTACTATTTAACTAACTATTTCGGCTTTCCGTCCGTGAATCATTACTTAGATAAGACAGTTAAACTTTGGGACTTCTCTAAATACCCACGGGGATTTACGAATATTCGCAGTCATAATTTACTTGTATATCACGAAGACCCAAAATTTACAAACACTTCAACTTTGACCAAGCAGAAATTGTTTAACCTTTGTAATTTTGAATTGAAGAGGTTTTGTGAAATTTCTGTTGCGGAAAATACAGAACTAACTATGATGACCATTAATTTTTAATGAAACGGAATTTTCACTGAAACGTCAGTTTTTAACAGTATTACATTGCTTTTGGTATGAAAAGCCAACGAGCGATATTGAAACCCACTAATTGAATTCTTCTAAGTGACCTAAATCGGTCAGCATATATTAGTTCAGATTCTGTGCCTATTTTTAGATACATTTAAAGCACTAGCATTGGCTTTTCAGTGAATACAAATTCCTGCGGGATGGAAATGTCATTGCAAAATAATTTATTTGCCATACGTACACAAGTGTACATGCAAATATACGAGTCCTCAATATCATAATAAGTATCTTATCTCGTTCGTTTTTCGTTTAATTTTTATTTCGTCTCATTGTGTATTCGTCTTGTTCGTTACCCGTCTCACCTAATTGTCTCTGTCTTTAACTATGTATGTCATCCATTTTTCGTCATGATCATCCTAGGACTCATTCTCTGTTTCGTCTTTGTCGTTTTTTTTTCGCAACCTATCTTTAGTTACTGCTGGTTATCCCGTTTCTACATCGCTGGTGTTCCTTCTACCAAGATAAGTGCATTATTAAAAATTCAATTTGGCTCTCGAAAACTCCCAGCTTATTCGCTAAGTACAAATTAGCATGGCATTACACATCCTATCAAAATGGAATCTCAGAAAGAACAAACACAACTTTCAACAAGCTTTCAACATTACCTTATATATATGTGGGAAGTTAAACTGTATTCCAAACTTCATGCTACATTTAGGGCTAACTGCAACAACAATTTTCAAAAAACCACTTTACTTAATCAGTTCCGAAACAGTGACAGCAACTTTTGTACTAGGAACTGCATCCGCTCTAGCCGCAACAGCAAGAAAATTGGAGTAATAAAACATCATTATGTTATGATACTAGGTGTTGCCCCCAAATTCATTTAGGGCGCACGGGAACTTTACAGTATATCGAAATAAAAAATGGCCATGTTCATTTGGAATGCCACGTGGGAGCCAAAGGTCAAATGTGTGTAGTTATAAGCCAGTGATGATGATGAATTCATTTGAAATATTTCGATTTTCTGTTTCGAAGCTGTTATTTATGAAGACTCCATTTTAATATACAAAGGAATGGAGGTCTATTAAGAAATACATGATAAAACGCATGAATGCATGATCACTAACAGACATCAATTTCTTCTTTAAAACGCGATAAATAATCTACTCGTATACCTAAGAAATCTGTACCTAATCTCGATGAAGCTATATTTTTTTTGGAGTGTTATATTTCTAACTAAACAGTACTGGCTATTAAACTACGTTATTTTCTAATCGTGTCTTGTGTCTTGTCAACAGCTATTTTGAAAGCAATTTTAATGGTTTGATGGTATAATTTATTAAGTAACGAGTCTTCGTAAGTTCTTGTTAATTACATTATGATCCTTTATAAAAATAAAATAGGGGTCATGCAGTAGTACACACTTTCTTCGCTTCCTCACCGGGTTCGTAAGAATAAAGCAGAACCTTTCCATTATAATTTATAAGGCGGCAGTATCTTATCATTAGATTTATAATGTCAAAAAACTCATACAGTTTTTAAGTCGGCTATTGCGTATTTTAGTACGGCGATGCCATAAACGTAAGAGGTACAGGCCGGTAATTCTTGGAAGTGTAAACTAGTCTATCTGACAGCCGAGTGTGCGTAGGTATGTGTGCCCTATACCTATTACCTCCTACCCTCGGTCGCTGTGATGACAAGAAACCGCCAAGCAAACCGCAAGCGCATAAATCCATTTCACATAGGTAGTTTCACTTCTAGCCAGAGATTTATTCACGCGAACGTTTAGTACTCGTAACTTATGTCAGTGCGTTAATATCATTGAGATGGATTAAGTTTTCTAACTCAGGAGTCGTGCGTAAAATAATTCTCAGCAGGTAATTACATCCATTGTTTTAATTCATTGCCTGCGTCTACTCGCTGCAGCGATGCGTGTTTTCAGGATTGTTTGTTTACATAAATTTTATTATAGTAGCTTGCAATTTAATACCAAGCTATTGAGAAATCGCAGTTTCTTTGCCGTTGCGGTTGCTAATTTGCGTGGAGCTAAATAATATAAAACATAATTAGATTCAAATGATTTTGTAATGCTTTCTCAACTGTATGCTCAAGCAAAAAAAGGATTTTACTTTTAAAAGATCAAACCACTTAGTTGTTTGTTATTTTTTTGCTATTAACCAAACTGAGGAAGAAGTAAATAGTTTGTACCCACAAGTTTTTTATTTCAGGGGCTCAGTCGTTCATAACCACGAAGATAACTCTGACTGCCTGTATACATTTCTAAGTATATCACAGCCAAGGCATGTCAAATAAACAACCTTATTGCTGGCATTGTTCGATAAACTTTAAAATAGATTGGGGTCAAAATATCTACAATCCATTTTTTTGTGACTTTCCGCTGTTATGTGTAGTATCATTCTGCTTCTTTTAGGTAGTGTAGCAATCACGCTACAAACTTTTGTCTACGAATGTTGACGAGCCTTCTTGGTTGTTATTTGTAATCTGGCTGTACAA
>NC_133472.1:37634403-37664669 GCF_025370935.1 Choristoneura fumiferana
ACATGAAACGTCATTTTTTATCTCGAATTTGGGACAGACCTAAAACGGGTGGCGACTTGATTTAATTGATATGTCCTAGCCGTTATTCCCCAGGATCAGGACGCATGCAGTACCATCCCAAATCTCAACCACATTGCATTGTTGTATGTTTTAAAATGTTATTTTAGGTAATTTTTCTGTCAGACCTGATGGTCACAGTGCATAATAATGATAAATGTTGTTAGAATCATTCATAAGTATCGCTATTTTATGAACGTTAATTAATATATTTATGAATGTTATAATGTTATCCGTTAGTTTCGTATAATAATGAATGATTGACGTCGTAACAGGTATAGTATATCTCCTTCAGTTAGCGTTGCATGTCGGCAACCATAAAAAATATTTAAGAAAGTGCTCTTCGAGTGGTGTATGTATGATAATGTAATAAAGAGGTTCACGTTTGCATATGTAATCAATAGAATACTGAACGATTACAAACGTTTTTGACTAATATGGAAAATCACATAATCTGATTAAATAAGGCAGTATTATATTCAAGGAGTTCAAAGTAGTATTCCTTTTTTACAAACACACAAACAAAGCTTACCTCTTCATTTTATTAGAATAATATTTTAAATTATAGATAGGTAGATAGATAGATATTATGTTGATGACTGACGCGTAATTTTATACTACGACTACTTGAAAGCCTACCGCCTTATTATTTATAACCCCTTGTTAGCTTGACATTTGCCTTTGCTAGACACAGACATAAAATAATTTAGTTATGAAGGTTAGTAACTTTTTATGAAGGAGATTAAAGCACGTGACGAACTAATAACATGAGGAATAGATGTCACGCGACCTAAAACAGCGAGGAATATATGGCTGAAAAGCCACGTAATTATTTTCCCAGCACAGGTTCTAACTCCAAATTACCTTTAATTACCAGAGACAGTCTTGGTATGCGCTGACATTCGCGAACGCATTCACTATCTCTTTTCCTCATCTTATACCGCGTGACAGAAAGAACAATAGGAAACAATAAGGCCTCTGTTCTGGAAAAAAATCCACGAGGTCTATTCATCTTTTATTAGTTCTATGGACACGTGCTTGCGTTCGCGAGCGTACTACAGACGTTAGGCTCGTTACTGCGTTATCAGACCGATGCTTATCTAGACAGACACGTCGGTGACCGCCTCTCTCCACCATCGACACCTCGCCGTATGACCCCCTTCACCAACGGTTATTAATATTAATTAATCACGTAATAATAAACGGCAATGTTAGAGAACCTGAGTGCGCGAAATATACTCTGTGGCACAAATTTTTCCCACTCTACATACAAAATTACATATCACTGCATACATTTGAGGCCAGATTTTTGCCTCTCAGTAGGTATACAGTGTGTTACCGGCAGCCAAGCTTTTTTAAGGGAGGTTAAAGTACGTATTTTTCTTCTGTAACTTCACCATGACACTAATTTAATTAATAAACTAAATTCAGACTTCGTTAACTTTCTAACAAAATTATAATTACCAGCAATATACTGCAAAATAAATTGACAAGTAGTAATCAAAGTATCTTTCGGCTATCATTTACACTTACTTGTCAATTTACTTTGCTGTACATTGCTGGCAATTATAATTTTGTTAGAAGTCTAAATTTTAGTTTATTATTTAGTTAAACTAATGTCATGGTGAAGTAATATAAATACTTTACTTTAACCTCCCTTGAAAAAGCCTGGCTTCAGTAACACACTGTATAAGCCGCGGATGTCGTGCAAAATGGTTGTCCATCGTATTTTATCCGAAAAGTTCGTATTATCTTAATTAGTTTCAGAGCCCATCGTACAGCCATTTAACGTTTGACGCTAAATAATAAAGTTTTATATTAATGGATATGAAAATGTCACTCATTCAATACGATAATTGATTGTTACACCAGGTGCCGTTCGTATCCGATTGAGATACGACTTTTCTTAATGGAAATACATTAAACACTATACGTACATATATTTATGTGTGTACCTTTTTTGCACCCTGATATGCAAAGACACGTCTTAGACGTTAAAAATAATGAAAATGAACAGTTTGACAAATGAAACATTTGAAATGGGAGGCAAAGAACCTGCGATATTTTTATATTTTCCAGTTCTGCCATTTGATTATTGAAAACAAGCGTGTGTTGCCTACCGTCAGAAGTTCAACCTGAACAAAAAAACTATTGAATATTTAACGTCTAAGACGTATCTTTGCATATTGGGAGTACAAAAAAAGGTACAGATATAGTGCTTAATGTATTTCCATCAGGAAAAGTCATATCTGATTCGGAATGGTTCTCTGCTTTTCCCACTACTTACTCTCAATACTTTATCTTACTTTTCACGATTTTCTATGAAACCATGTTATAAACCATGCTAAACCTAACCTAACTACCGTATTCTGTAAAAGCATAACACAATAAATAGTTTTTTTTTGTTTCGGATAAAATTGAGAGTTGGGGAATG
This sequence comes from Choristoneura fumiferana, assembly GCF_025370935.1. Taxonomy (NCBI): domain Eukaryota; kingdom Metazoa; phylum Arthropoda; class Insecta; order Lepidoptera; family Tortricidae; genus Choristoneura; species Choristoneura fumiferana. The sequence continues at coordinate 37,636,895 of NC_133472.1, forward strand.
AAACAGTTGGCCAATGAAACATTTAACAAACAATAATTCTGCGAAAAGGCAGAACCAGATAAGTATCACAACATTCCTTTTCATATATTTATTAATATCAAACTTTGACCACAAAATTATTATTCCCCTATAAACTACGTTTTGACTCTATGTTTATCCGGTTTAGTATAGGAAATAGAACCTTAGTAATTACCTGTCGTAAACTCTTTAATTTGACAAAATGCTCAGCATAGGTTGCCTTCTAAAAATTCTCAATTTAATGACAATACAAAAAGATAGCCTTTAATTAGTACGTTGAAATAGAGCTCGTCTCTAAAACTCTTTAAACTCTTTAATTTGACAAAATGCTCTACGTAAGTAGACTTGTAAAAACTCCGCGTTTAATGACAATTCAAAAAGAAAGCCTTCAATTGTGTACACTCCAGTACACATCATCAAGTTAAGGGTTAATATTTCACCTATTTACATATCCAACAGATCAGCGCTCAACTCACAAACCGACCAACAAAGTGTCCAACTTATTTGTGTTTCACAAAATAATGAATCCATTAATCGGGTGACAGTTGCTAAATACCCTGGTAATTATCTCTTAAAAGGGATGCTGGACATTAAGTAGTTAGGGGCGCAAAACTTTACGGTCTCAGAGTTCATAATAATGGAGGTTTGTTCATGTTGCCCTGATTTAATTTATGGAAATAATTACTAATTTTGAAAGGAATTATATTTATTTATACAGTATCAATTCGAAATGAAAAAGTCAACGTCAAATCCGCACAATGCGCAATATCAATCGATAAAAGCGGAAGCGGAAATACAGTCGCCACATCAGCCCCCCGGAGACCTTTAGGTCGATAAAAATCAGGAAAAATAACCTGACGACCAGAACGAGTATCCTAGAAGGATGAGAGTTGCTACAACCACAGGTGTTCTCGCAGGAACAGTGGTAGATGACGTAGAAGTGCTACCTGGTTCATCTGTTAGGATATAAGCAGGTTTCAGCCTATCGATCGAAACATTAGTAATTCGACCTGCTATCTATGGCGAAAAACTTATCATTTCTACTGACTACTTTATAAGGGCCAGCATAAGGTGGCTGCAAAGATCGTCGTACAAAGTCTTGTCTTATAAATACATGTGATACTGTCGACAAATCTTTAACAAACACTTTAGAAGAGCATGTCGTGCTACGGCCTTAGGTTGAAGTTTCTTCATATGAAGACGCAACCTAGTCAAAAAATCAGTATAGTCCGTCAGTCTGTCAGTAGCGGTTCGAAAATTCACCAGGGAGCTTAAGCACTTCACCGTAAACTAGTTCGGCGGATGATGCGGACAAGTCCTCCTTCCATGAACTACGTACACCGAGAAGAACCAATGGAAGGGATTCTGTCCAGCTCTCGTCTGCGTGGCACATAATTGCTGCCTTCAATTGTCTATGGAAACGTTCCACAAGACCATTAGCAGCTGGATGATACGCAGTAGTTTTAAGATGATGTGAACGATGATTGACGAAATTTTACTAAAAAGATGAGATTCAAATTGTCTACCTCTATCTGTGGTCACCTTTCGGGGCAACCAAAACGTGATATCACGTAGATATAAATGCTTGGCTACATTTTCAGCCGTAATATCCGTAAGCGGAACTGCCTCAGGCCACCGCGTAAACCTGTCAACGGCGGGTAAGACAATATTTGTATCCGTTAGAAATCGGAAGTGGCCTATAAGATCTACGTGGACATGGGAAAAACGGGCCGAAGGAAGTTTAAAAATCATGCACTGGCGCATGAACATGGCGAGAAATTTTTGATTCTGACAAGAAATGCACGTTCGCGCCCAGTTTCTGCAATCTTTCCTAATACCCGGCCACACATAGCGTTCAGTTACCATTTTTACGGTAGTCCTAACGCTAGGATGGCTAAGTCCGTGAATACTATTAAAAATTGACTTTCGGAATTCGGATGTAATAAATGGACGTTGAACTGGCCCGGACACATCGCAAAAGTTTCGTATCCCAAACGGTACCTTTTGCAATTTTAAGGATGAACCGATTTTGATCAAATTTCTCAGTTCTGTGTCGTGGCTTGAGAGGCTGCTAAAGAGTCAGAGTCAAGTATGTCTGTTATGGCGTCAGTCCTAGACAGTGCATCCGCGACAACGTTGTCCTCACCAGCAATATAACGAATGTCGGTGGTAAACTGTGATATAAAATCAAGATATCGAAATTGTCGCGGTGAACACGAATCATGAGACTTTTTAAATGCGGATTACTATCGGTTTTATGGTCAGTAAGAACAAAGAACGGTTTTAGTTCTAACATATACCTAAAATATTTAACCGACTCATAAATAGCAAGGAGTTCGCGGTCATAAGCACTGTACTTGATCTGCGCTGGTGTTAACTTTCTAGAAAGAAACCTAGCGGCTGCCAATGGCCTTGAACTCTTGCTGTATGACAGATCCGATAGATAATTCAGACGCGTCCGTGACAACAGCCAAAGGAGCAGTTGGATCGGGATGTGCCAGAGAGCAGCGTTAGCAATACTCGTTTTACAAGCATTGAAAGCCTCCTCCAAGCTGGGACTCCAATCAATGCTGCTGTTGTTCTTCACTGATGGACCACTAAGCAGTCCATGGAGTGGAGCTTGTATCTTGGCCGCATTAGCCACGAAACGTCTGTAAAATTTAACGCGCCTAAAAAACGCCTAAGCTCCCTAATTGTCTTAGGGCGTGAAAAATTTTGAATAGCCTCGACTCTATCACCAATAGGCTTAGTACCTCAGATGAAACCATGTAGCCCAGGGAACTCTATTTCCGGAACAGCCAATACGCATTTGTTAGGTTAAGTAAAATGCCGTATTCGCTAAAGCGTTTAAATACCGTTCGTAGATGTTCCTGATGCTCTACATTATTAGCAGAAGCTACTAGTACGTCATCAATAAATGGAAAACAGTAATCCAGACCTCTAGGACTTCATCCATAAACCTTTGAAAAGTTTGAGCGGCGTTCCTCAAACCGAAGCTCATGTAAGGAAATTCAAAAAGTCCAAAGGGTGTCGTGATTGCTGTCTTCGATACATCCTCTGGCGCAACAGGAATCTGATTGTATACGCACTAAATCCAACTTACTAAAATCTTACAGCCTGATAAATTGTGCGAAAAAATCAGCAATGTGGCGCAACCGGATATCTGTCCGGTACCGTGCGAGCATTGAGAGCTCGGTAAATCTCCGCAAGGTCGCCAACTTGGTCCTTTTAGGGACAAGGTGAAGAGGAGAGGACCATGAGCTTTCAGATTTCGCACGATACCTGTGCGCTCCATCTCTTCGAATTCCTGTTTCGCGATCTTCAAACGATCAGGTGCTAACGTCTGGGTCTTGCGTAAACAGGTGGCCCAGGAGTGTCCTAATGTAATGTTGGGTCTGGTGCTTACATTTACGTTCTTGTGATGTTCCAACTGGCCGCGTTATATCAGGATACTCTTGTAACAGCTTATGGAACGAAGAGTCACCTGTAACAACTTTTATTTGCGGGCAGGCACAAGTAGAAGCAACACAGAGCGACTGATGTGAGCGATGTAATGCTGTCAATTTAGGCGCGCATTGCGAATATCAACAAGCAAATTGTAAAAGGATAAAAAATCTTACACCTATTTATCGGTTTACTCACATCAGCAATAACAAATCGCCAAGAAAAATCACGGCGTAAATTAAAATCCAGGGACAAACTCAACCAGCCATACGTAGAAATAACAGTATTATTCGCGGCCAAAAGCTCATAATTCGTTTTATGACGCCTTTGTCCACTTAAATAGCTTAAAGGATATACGCATAGGTCAGACCCAGTATCAACTAAAAATTGCACCTTAGTTTTAATGTCAGTAACAAATATACGACCCGATACAGCCGCACAATCACTAGTCGCTTCGAGCGACTCCCTAGCTAGTTTTTTGAGTAATTGCAAGGCGAGATACATTTAGCTGCTTTTTCTGCGAATTTAAAATGGTACCAGCAGAGACGTTTGCCACCGGCACGGGAACGGCTCCTGGACGAGTTGCCGCGCTTGGCACGTGACTTCGATCTTGCTCTGGTGTCACGATGTCTGTTCGATGTTGACATCGCATCGAATCTTTGCGTCAAAGCTTCAATTTTTCGGCCTAACTCGTCGATAGCAGACACAGGTAGCGATGGTGATGTCGACGTCGAAGCGGCAGCAACATGAGCAGTACAGTGCGAAGTAGCCTCGTGTACCTTGTCCGCGAGCAATGCTAGCTTCTCTAGCGGCATGTCTTCCTGCGTCGCGATAATGCTTTGAAGCAAAGTCGGCAATCGGCTTGACCATAGAGTCCGTATAAATTCATCAGGATAGTCGGGGCCCGCCTGGCTACGGATGTGACGGAAAAACTGGCTTGGCTTCCTGTCTCCGAGCTCCTCTCGCGACATCAATTGCTTCAGTTGCTCTGTTCGCGAAGCGGATAAGCGAGCTGTCAACTGCTGTTTCAATGTCTCGTATTTATTCGCGTCAGGCGGTTTAGTAATAATGTCCTCGGTTCGGACGCATATTTAGGCTCTAACACGGATATTACATGGTAGAATTTCGTCGAATCCGATGTAAATTCGATAAGGCAAACTGTCCGTCTAGTTGCGCAAACCAAAGCGATGGTTTGTCAGGCCAAAATGGCGGAACCTTAATACCCACTCGATAAACCACTGCTTCACTTGGTTCCATACATTGCTCGAATTTTTCCTGCATGTTCGTAGTCGCGGGTCACCACTTATGGAAATAATTACTAATTTTGAAAGGAATTATATTTATTTATACAGTATCAATTCGAAATGAAAAAGTCAACGTCAAAATCCGCACATGCGCAATATCAATCATAAAAGCGGAAGCGGAAATACAGTCGCCACAAATTTGAAGAGACATCATTTTTGTACAATTATACTACTACAGTAGTTCAGTTTGGGTCTATGGCGGTTTAGGGACTTGAAAGTATGTTCTTTCACATTAAGTGTAGGTACCTTGTTTGCAAACTATATTAAACTAGCCTTTACTATTTAACTAACTATTTCGGCTTTCCGTCCGTGAATCATTACTTAGATAAGACAGTTAAACTTTGGGACTTCTCTAAATACCCACGGGGATTTACGAATATTCGCAGTCATAATTTACTTGTATATCACGAAGACCCAAAATTTACAAACACTTCAACTTTGACCAAGCAGAAATTGTTTAACCTTTGTAATTTTGAATTGAAGAGGTTTTGTGAAATTTCTGTTGCGGAAAATACAGAACTAACTATGATGACCATTAATTTTTAATGAAACGGAATTTTCACTGAAACGTCAGTTTTTAACAGTATTACATTGCTTTTGGTATGAAAAGCCAACGAGCGATATTGAAACCCACTAATTGAATTCTTCTAAGTGACCTAAATCGGTCAGCATATATTAGTTCAGATTCTGTGCCTATTTTTAGATACATTTAAAGCACTAGCATTGGCTTTTCAGTGAATACAAATTCCTGCGGGATGGAAATGTCATTGCAAAATAATTTATTTGCCATACGTACACAAGTGTACATGCAAATATACGAGTCCTCAATATCATAATAAGTATCTTATCTCGTTCGTTTTTCGTTTAATTTTTATTTCGTCTCATTGTGTATTCGTCTTGTTCGTTACCCGTCTCTACTAATTGTCTCTGTCTTTAACTATGTATGTCATCCATTTTTCGTCATGATCATCCTAGGACTCATTCTCTGTTTCGTCTTTGTCGTTTTTTTTTCGCAACCTATCTTTAGTTACTGCTGGTTATCCCGTTTCTACATCGCTGGTGTTCCTTCTACCAAGATAAGTGCATTATTAAAAATTCAATTTGGCTCTCGAAAACTCCCAGCTTATTCGCTAAGTACAAATTAGCATGGCATTACACATCCTATCAAAATGGAATCTCAGAAAGAACAAACACAACTTTCAACAAGCTTTCAACATTACCTTATATATATGTGGGAAGTTAAACTGTATTCCAAACTTCATGCTACATTTAGGGCTAACTGCAACAACAATTTTCAAAAAAACCACTTTACTTAATCAGTTCCGAAACAGTGACAGCAACTTTTGTACTAGGAACTGCATCCGCTCTAGCCGCAACAGCAAGAAAATTGGAGTAATAAAACATCATTATGTTATGATACTAGGTGTTGCCCCCAAATTCATTTAGGGCGCACGGGAACTTTACAGTATATCGAAATAAAAAATGGCCATGTTCATTTGGAATGCCACGTGGGAGCCAAAGGTCAAATGTGTGTAGTTATAAGCCAGTGATGATGATGAATTCATTTGAAATATTTCGATTTTCTGTTTCGAAGCTGTTATTTATGAAGACTCCATTTTAATATACAAAGGAATGGAGGTCTATTAAGAAATACATGATAAAACGCATGAATGCATGATCACTAACAGACATCAATTTCTTCTTTAAAAACGCGATAAATAATCTACTCGTATACCTAAGAAATCTGTACCTAATCTCGATGAAGCTATTTTTTTTTTGGAGTGTTATATTTCTAACTAAACAGTACTGGCTATTAAACTACGTTATTTTCTAATCGTGTCTTGTGTCTTGTCAACAGCTATTTTGAAAGCAATTTTAATGGTTTGATGGTATAATTTATTAAGTTACGAGTCTTCGTAAGTTCTTGTTAATTACATTATGATCCTTTATAAAAATAAAATAGGGGTCATGCAGTAGTACACACTTTCTTCGCTTCCCTCACCGGGTTCGTAAGAATAAAGCAGAACCTTTCCATTATAATTTATAAGGCGGCAGTATCTTATCATTTAGATTTATAATGTCAAAAAAACTCATACAGTTTTTAAGTCGGCTATTGCGTATTTTAGTACGGCGATGCCATAAAACGTAAGAGGGTACAGGCCGGACATAATTCTTGGAAGTGTAAACTAGTCTATCTGACAGCCGTGTGTGCGTAGGTATGTGTGCCCTATACCTATTACCTCCTACCCTCGGTCGCTGTGATGACAAGAAACCGCCAAGCAAACCGCAAGCGCATAAATCCATTTCACATAGGTAGTTTCACTTCTAGCCAGAGATTTATTCACGCGAACGTTAGTACTCGTAACTTATGTCAGTGCGTTAATATCATTGAGATGGATTAAGTTTTCTATCTCAGGTAGTCGTGCCGTAAAATAATTCTCAGCAGGTAATTACATCCATTGTTTTTAATTCATTGCCTGCGTCTACTCGCTGCAGCGATGCGTGTTTTCAGGATTGTTTGTTTACATAAATTTTATTATAGTAGCTTGCAATTTAATACCAAGCTATTGAGAAATCGCAGTTTCTTTGCCGTTGCGGTTGCTAATTTGCGTGGAGCTAAATAATAATAAAACATAATTAGATTCAAATGATTTTTGTAATGCTTTCTCAACTGGTATGCTCAATGCAAAAATTGTTTTGTTATTTTTTTGCTATTTAACCAAACTGAGGAAGAAGTAAATAGTTTGTACCCACAAGTTTTTATTTCAGGGGCTCAGTCGTTCATAACCACGAAGATAACTCTGACTGCCTGTATACATTTCTAAGTATATCACAGCCAAGGCATGTAAAATAAACAACCTTATTGCTGGCATTGTTCGATAAACTTTTAAAATAGATTGGGGTCAAAATATCTACAATCCATTTTTTGTGACTTTCCGCTGTTATGTATGTGTAGTATCATTCTGCTTCTTTTAGGTAGTGTAGCAATCACGCTACAAACTTTTGTCTACGAATGTTGACGAGGCCTTCTTGGTTGTTATTTGTAATCTGGCTGTACAATGATCTGGCTAGTTTGCGAATGTCATATTCAGAAATCAAACTTTTAGATTCGTTCGCGAAGAAGGAGTTCTTGACAGATTATGAAATTGCTTTGTTATGACAAGAACTCTGAGTCAAAAGAGCTAATTTGCTTGAAAATAATAACGTATTTTTAAACTCAAAGACCAAACATATGATCTTTATTCGTAATTAAAAATTAAGCTGGTATTTTCCGAACCGGTTTTCCGTTTTACCGGAATTCTACAATTGATTTCTCCAGAATAATCGAATTCCAACTGGTTTTTCATTTATGGACATCACGCACACCAGCCACATTTCTATATTGTCGCCGGAAATTGGTAACGTACAACCTATTCATTTATCTTTCTTTCCTGAGGGATCATACAAGCTTCCCTTGAGCAGACCCTCCTAGTGATATCATTTATTGACTTTTACAAATAGAAGTGAAGAAGTGTGTTTGTTTTACTTTTTTTAACTGAGTTCCTTAGTTAATTTGTAGTTATAAGATCGGTTAATTACCAGTTTATTATAATAATTAATTTTAATTTTAACTTTCTTTCTGGCTAGTTTTAATTACTTATTTACCTCTTTTTTTCAAAATTCTAAATTAAGCATTTACACGCTTTAATACTTTTGGCATACCTACTATACTATAGACTCAATATCTATCAGGGAGTGTTTTTAGTTTTTGTTTTGGTGTAAACATTAGGTTTTATTAAAAACAAATATATAAGTAGTCGATCATTTGCAAAATAGTGTTACTCAATAAATTATTTATTCTTTTCAGCAAATCTTTTATTTACAAATTAATTCGTAATTTTTGTAGTGCAACTTTCTCTTTTTTTGTGCTACAGTAGGTACTCATATCAAAATACATATTATGTAGTTAATACAATTTGCAACACGATAAGTTCCATTTAGATATTATTAGCCGGGCATCGCGCATTAAACGTATAGGTAGCGGCCAGGCCGTAGGCTCCTGATGAATAAATTAGTAAGCGACGGCAGGTGGAATGACCTGACACAAAATGTTTTGATGGAATTGTTTTAATTGGACGTTATCTCCGTCTGACTATCAGGCCGATAGCACGTTTCGAAATATGAAATTCGTTGCCGACTATTCACACCATCGCTCGCATTTAATTATATCGTCGTTGAATTATAAATATTGATTTAAAAATATAATTTCCGGACAAAACTGCGATTAATTGTTTCTCATTAGATGTAGTCATTAAATGGTTTTAATGATTAATTAGACGCATCACATGGTGGGTTCTTAACATATCACTTGAGAAGCTAATGTGGCATTGTAGCGATTATTTATCTAATATTTAAAGTAGGAGGCGGAGTCAATTTAGTAACTTATACCGGCTTAGAAAGTTTGTACACAATACAAATCATGTGAATGTAAATGAAGCGATAGAACCATTAATATTCACAAAATTAAGTACTAATTTCAATTGTGTAGATAAATTTTATTTTATTACAAATTAGCTACAAAAGGTTAGCTAAATACGCACCCGGAGAAGCTGTGTTTAAAAATACTAAAACATAATCTTTTTATAGTTTCGGTCTGTCTGTACGTCCGTCTGTCTGTCTCTCTGTTCGTTAGTTCTATTTAAATGAAATTTCGATATTAGACGTCTCCTGTTGTTTAAAGCTACGAATGTTTATTTAATAAATAACACGTAATACTCGTATATACAATAATTAACAAAAATAAATAAAAATAGAACTAAAGTCTAAAACTAACTTACTCTAATCATAAAAATCTATATTTACCAATATCACCCAAATCGCTGCAATTGGGTAGGGTGCCCATAAGGCTGGCCGAGGAAAGAGCCAGCCCTATGTTCACCAGAGGAACGGGCAAGCTTCTTTAAAAAAAAAGTTTTTTTGCTTCGGGTCCAACTTGGTCCACGGACCAAGAGTTCAACAGCAAAAGCCGCAAATATGAAGTTGTTTTTCTAGATCAATATTAAAAAAAGTCGAAGTTTACCTCATTGTCCACATTATTCATACGTATGGGTAAGATACATTATTATTATAGGTTTTTTTAGTACCTACTTACAGGATGGACGGACAAGAGACAGACTGCCATGGCAAAATTACAAGGGTAGGAAGGAACCCTTCTTCTTAATTCCGCCGTGGGCAAAAAACAATGGTTTCTTTTTGTGTTGAAAAAACTTACTTAAACAGTATAATATGATTAGATAGTTACCGTCAGAGTCAACTCTACCTTAAGTCTGCCTTATGTCACAATCAACGACGTTTTGACAGTTTTTATGAATATCGTACTAGATGCAATGCAGTCAATTAGATCGTGATTCAAGGCAGACCTAGATTTATTCAACGGTATCTTAAAAAACGCGATGCCTAGATATAAGGCTAAAAAGTCATATTTTTATATTTTTTTTGCTTTGTTGCATTTATTTGTTTTTCCTGTATGTGGTTGCGGATTGGTAAAAATCTTGTACGTTTTGACCCACTTCCAGTGGTCGGATTGACTTATATACTAAATATATATACTAAATTTCAAGTCAATCCAATATATATATTGGATGACAATGCAAGTACAGTCAACAAAAAAACAGTCGGTAAAATAAACTTGCTTCAATGAATGTCACTATAAATCCACTACAAAGTCTACGTATTGATCCGAAGACACTAGGTAGGTACCATAAGCCAAAAGTGGTCTACCACCATAAAGTTGATAATCGTTTGCATGTCACAAAACAATAATGCCAAAAGACGTTCTGTCAACTTGAAAGTTCGAATTTAGCGACATATTCATTTGATAACAACTTGTTTCTTAAAAATTGATAGACCATATTTGGCTGATGGTACATCACCAGCACCAATATCTGATACTAGGTACAATGCGTGCATAAATATCTGATACGACTCCTTTTCTAGACCGGTATGACGTGTCAGATATTTTTGCACGCTCCGCTGTGGCAGGTATAAATGCAGGTGACTGTACAAATACGAACATGGTTATCATTATTTCTTCCCATATATCTTTACTTCAGCAAAATTGATTTCTTTGCACGTACACACCGCAACGGTTTAAGGTCGCTGCGGATATATTTACACAGTGGACTTGCTTTAAGGAAGCTACCTGAAAATATATTAAAACTATAGCTGTTACTTATTAATCTGAGACCTGTAACGGACATTAGGCCAACCGCCAGTACCTTTCCCTATCACCATCTCACATGTGACATCTACTTAACACTCGGTGTGTGATAACCCATGGATAACCCGCATGGTTAATGCGCGGTAAATACACCTGTTTGGAACCTTTGTGGAGTCTCAAGCTCTTGTTATTGTCAGTTGGCACTTAGCGGGCAGGTGTCTAACCTGCTCTGTTACGGTTACTTGCACATCGGTTACCTACCACAATTATTTTTGAAAAGTAGATGGCAATTTCGAAACACATCTTAATTTTTTTTTTTATTCGACTGGATGGCAAACGAGCAAGTGGGTCTCCTGATGGTAAGATATCACCACCGCCCATAGACACCTGCAATACCAGGGGGATTGCAGATGCGTTGCCAACCTAGAGGCCTAAGATGGGATACCTCAAGTGCCAGTAATTTCACCGGCTGTCTTACTCTCCACGCCGAAACACAACAGTGCAAGCACTGCTGCTTCACGGCAGGATTAGCGAGCAAGATGGTGGTAGCAATCCGGGCGGACCTTGCACAAGGTCCTACCACCTGCATACGGTTTCCATTGACAGAACTTAAAGCGCGGTTTAGATCTGCAAGAAAAATCATGCAAGTTACATTATTCGAACTTCATATCTTGCCGTCCCCCGCCGTTGAAGTATCTACATTGCGAGGCTGTCAAATCAAAGAGTTTTTAGTGGTCAATCGAGCGCCGCAATGTAAAAGTGGGATTAACAATTATGATTAACTTTTTCGCGTCGTATCAGATATTTATGCACGCATTGTAGTATCAGATATTGGTGCTGGTGATGTACCATCAGCCAAATATGGTCTATCAATTTTTAAACAAGTTCCTATCAAATGAATATGTCGCTAAATTCGAACTTTCAAGTTGACAGAACGTCTTTTGGCATTATTGTTTTGTGACATGCAAACGATTATCAACTTTATGGTGGTAGACCACATTTGGCTTATGGTACCTAGTGTCTTCGGATCAATACGTAGACTTCGTAGTGGATTTATAGTGACATTCATTGAATCAGGTAAAATACTCATGTGATAAAATATTGTTCAGTTAACGGCATAAATAAGTGATCATTTCTGTACCTTGCCGCTTTCAGTCGTTACACAATTTCGTATGGCTTTTCAAACATGACGTTAAAGTGACAAAGGTACAAAAGTGGTCACTTGACTTACCTTCACTGCTTTTGTTTACTGCTTTTTATTCACACGACCGTTGTTAAATTACATGATTTAATATTTTAGGTTTAATCAATCTATTGTTGGGTTGAGCTTTATTCAGTGACATGTTATGTGTTTTGACTTGATCGTCTATCTGACTTGGTCGTCTATCTTTTTTTTAAGTATCTTATTTAATTTAACTATTTTTCGTTATCCTTTTATACTAGGTACATCTACACACTCTGAGTGTGTCATCAAGTTCTGTCGCCTACTCATAATGAAACCTAAGTTAGATACATTTCACAAAACTGACGCTATCAGTTTTAATAGCGAGAGGATTCTGTTCCGCTCTTACGCTGGGCTTAACGCATTGAAGTGAGACAAAATTACACTTGCACTTATAACGCATGTGCACTGAATGCAGGCTCTGACAAACCGCAAGGTGATGCGAAGGCTTAATTGACGGCCCAGACGCATATTTGCAGCGCTTTGTTCGTGTCGATGAACATACGTTGTTGATCTCATCACTACCCTCAAGTTTAAATATCTCATAGTAATAAAAATTATGCGATGCTCGTTTAGCTGAGGACTATAGTTTTTTTACTGGGCCAACGTTGCCATAGGTATCGCGAAACATTGATATTTTGCTCTTAGATCTAATTTTTAAGAATAAGTATGAGTATGTAATACGGAATAATGATAGTATGAATTTCACCCACTTCTTATTGTAGTATTGACATAAAACTCGTCAAATATATTAATGTAGTTTTGATAACAATACATAGTGGGAATGTATTGGGTCAATTCCAGGGTAGGCCAGCGCTATCTCCAGGGCTGGAGCTCCACAAAAGAGGGGCCCCCACAATAGAGACTTCGGTTTTTTTTAACGAAATTCTGTCTGCGGCATTGTAACTAATAACAGAGCGACCGATTACGATGCGGTTTGTTTACGTGAAACCAATAGAAACGCTTCATTTACCATTCCCGCATAGCACATCTCTAGTGGAAACAGCTCAGCAGCTCAGCGGAGCAAGTACCTATAGGTAATTAAGCGTTTCTATTGGCTCATGAAAAAACATTCCTCGCAACACATCCTCCAAAATCTCTGGTAGAAACGCAGCCTTAATTATGAGTGTTTTTTGGAGTCTTTTTGTATTTTTTATTTCCACTCCAAATTTGTTACTTTTACGGGTATCCCGTGAAACCATATCGAAAATACAAACTGAGACATGGATGCACAGAAAAACCAGAAAAAGAGACTGGCACTGGGAATCGAACCCAGGTCCTCAGCATTCCGTGCTTGTGCTATAACCCCTACACCACTGCTGGACAGGAATCTAGACACAATTTTTTCCTATGCCTACATATCTCAGGTTGCTTATTTTCAATTATGCTACTTAAGCAGCAGCACTAGCGACATCTATGTTGCGTCGACAGACGTCACATTCTTTCGGAACTAACCGCTCACCCAGACAAGAGATGTCGCTACTAAGCAATCAAATTATGATTGTTTTTTAGAGTATTTTTGGATTTTTTATTTCGACTCCAAATTTGTTACTTTTACGGGTATCCCGTGAAAGCCTAAGCCCATGGGCGGCCTACTCGGACACCCTTAGAGTCTAAGGCTTAGATAATAATAATTAGCTACATATAATTTTCGTCGTACGTCAAGCGCCGCGGGCCTCACTTCGCATTAATTAGACCAGACTCCGGAAGTAGCTCGCGTGCTTCCATCGGCTATCGCACATTGAATTATTTATGTTTTTAATATTGTAATTATCGTTAACTTAGTGCGTCTAGCAATAAGGGTGGCTTTTGAAAGGCATTGCGGGCCTTTGTGTTATTATATTAAATGTTGTAATAACGCTTGCCACGGAAAGGTTAGCTTGATAAGGAGATAACGCGCACTGTCAGCGTTCTGTAATGAGCGCTCGGGTCCCGCGATGCGTCGGCCGAATGCTAATACTGAGGCAGCGGCGCAAGCGCACGCAACGGACGAATTCTTTTACAATTTGTACTCGTTTGTTCAGCTTGACGATCTGGTGATAACAAACGTTCTGTCATGTACTCGCTGTTATAATTATGGCGCTTAAATGCAACATTCGTAATTGCACCAAAAAAGTTGTCGGTAACTGTTGAATCTCGAAACATAAACGTCCACTCTCTCATAACTAAATGATAGCGGTTTAGCACGCTGTTTAATATTAAAAGACAAAATATTAAAGACATTTAAACTGAACCATGTACTATCGAACCAACTGAATCGTAACCCACTGTGACACCTTTTCATATAAAAAGTCATAGTACATTGCATGGCTTGACGCGGGAATTCATTATGACACTTACTGTGACAACGTTCTACGACGGGTTAGGAATCAGATGGTGTGGAACCTTTTCACCATCAATAATGTAAAAAGTTTAACATTGACGCGATTCAGTTTATTCAACTGTACGCCTGGCGCTCTACATGAAGAAGTGCTTTTTTATGATTCCGTCGTAAAAATGGCAAAAACGGATCTAATAAATGTTTTTACCTTGTCCTTTTTGTATGTGGTTAAGCTCAGAAGCCTACTCTTAGTACTAGATAGCTATAATTTTAAGCAAAAAGGTACTTTGCCAACACATTAATAAGGAATAGGATTTTTTTCGTCTAATCCATGGTATGAGCTGTCATTTGGATAAATCTTTTGACGCAACCTGAAACTACATAGTAGGTTTAGTAAACCTTTTTTCGATTCAAGGAACCGTTGTTAGGGTCAAATGTCAAGCAAAATGGTTGAAAAAAAAACACTGCGCGAATTTAAAATAAACCTATAATAGGCTTATAAGTTAACCCTTTTCCAGGCCCCGCTAATTTAGAGACGCTCATGCAAAATTTAGCGAGGCCGAATATTTGTGTAGGTACTTTTATATGAACGTTATATTTATTGAAAAATGGTTAGTAAAAAAGTCTATCAAAACGAAATATTGAATATTGCCTTACGAATATTGTACGCAACCCAACAGTGCATGTGGAATGACGCTGTTGGCCGGTTTACTTACGTAAAACAGTCACTACTTATAGATTTAGTATTGGATCGTGTATGGATATACCTACTTAATAACGCGTCATCAGAGCTTGGATTATCAACGATACATTTGACACATCACACAGAGATGAAAAGCGTCTAAGAAGATAGTATTAAGTTATTAGGATTTTTTCCAGTCACCAGCACTTCGTGAACTTTAGCAACACAACACGTGACAAAATGAACGATCGGTCGGTCAAAAGAGTTGGCGGCCAGACATTGATTTCATATATCTGCGAAATATAGACTCGTACCTACGTACCTAATAATAATCCAAGGAAAATGATGAAAGGAAAAAAGCTGTGCTATCTGGTAGAACAATGAAGTTTATAAACGTTACGCACTTATTAATTCACAAATTACGTATTCCACTATTGCACAAAATCGATTAACGCAATTAGGTCCGACAGGTGCTCTGGACGCTTTAGGGTTAAACTTGTACGCATATTTAATTAAACAGTTTTTTTTTTTATTAAATATAAACGTCCGCCTAAATTTTAATAAACTTGTAACGTGTTGTATATTCATAGGTCTCTACCGTTACAGTCATGTAGCTTTGTAATAGGTGTATTATACGAGTATTTGTAGAAAGGTAAATATACCTCGTTCATTTGATAGGAGTAGGTAAACCTAAATCGTTCCTGTAGACGCCGCTTTTTAACAATTTGTAAGAAAACATAAAAAAACGTACAATCACAAATTGCATAAATTTCGAATAAGAAGTATTAATTAGAAACATCTGCTTTTATATTTGTAATGTTTTTATTTTCGCGATTTGGACTCATATTTCCTTCTATTCTCGAGATTTATTCACGCCTTTTATATTTCTAAAATTACCTTGACGTTTCCGCCACAATGCAGCGGCCGGGGCCACGTATAGCCTCCTGAGCCCTCGCGTACTTTATAAAGGACCAATTAACACTAAAAATAATGGCCGAATGTACTTTATAAAGTACAAATTGTTCATTGAATAAAGAATTCTAATAATTTTGAAATAATATCCAAAATAACAAAGCAAGTCAACCACGTCTAGGTCTTAAGCACTAAGTGCGTTGAAAAAAGTCAGGACTCAGGAGGATAGACATTACTAAATTTATTACTTCGTTGCTTTTTAAATGTGGAAAATGTAGTTTGAAATGATAATTTTACAGACGAAATATTAATGCTAATAATAATTAATATATTTTCATGCATATTCTGCTCTTTTACAGATATCTAATTGATTGACGGAACCCGTTAATCAGAGTGGCTCAACAGAAATTCATTTTTGTTTTCGTCGCGATGTGCATAATATTTTTTCGGTCTTTCTTTGCGGATACTCAACCAAGTGTGGCACAGCTGCAATATAATATAGAATTTCATTAAATTACCGGTTCTCGACTAAATGCGGGTAGACGGTTGGCAAATGACCCTCACACGTGTCAGTCCTGTACACCTGAACACTTCTATTGAACTTTCTCACGGAAGTTTTACTAATAGGTACGAAACGACTCCGAACAGCACTTACGTTAAAGTGGCTTTTTAAATGAGTGTTTTTTTTTCTGGACAACCAAGTCCATTGGCTAAGTTATGGTAATTGCGCTACAGTTTGTTGCGTATAATTGCCTGAGTGCTAAGTAAACAACTGATTGAGAAGTTGTGATGCTACGCTCGATTAACGCCATCAGCAAAGATGTACGGGAGGCATCCTCGTTGTAATTGAAGCACTTCGGCTTGAGTTTAGATACGTAGTCAAATTTGCTAACGAAGATTGACAGTGTAAGTATACTGCAGGATATGTTTATCCTTTCATTTTCAAATAGCGAAAACTATATTGAAATTCATTTATTTCGTCAAGATAGTTATACTTAGGTGATAAACAAACAAGAGAACAAACAGACGATGAGAAAATAAACGCTCTAGCTATTAAATAGTTTATAAGTCTGAGATTAATCTTAGATGCATTCGATGAGTTAACGAACTGGCATGCACACTGTATGCTTTCTTGGCTTTATGAATAATAACAACCTATAATCTATTTTCTCGTATGAATAAAATGATTAAACATCAAACACAAATTACAGCACAAGACAATGGCCCAAATTCGGATTATTAGTAAAATAAAAGTTATGAACGACCTGTTATGAGTACAGATGATTTTAAAGAAGAAACGGAGGAAAATCTTGCGAGATTTTTTTTTTGGTCAGTAAAATAAAAATATACATCCCAAAAAATATGTCGGCACTAAACCCCTCGCGATAAAGCCGATTTATTTGTAATCCAAACCCAATGAATTACAAACACGACAAACTTAACGACTTTTTTTTCAAATTAGGCCGCTCTATGTAGCTGTCACAACCGAAACCTGTTATTTGCTACCCAAATGACAAGTTGCGCTCAATAATTACGCAGTGGCGGGAGATGTTATCTTTTGTTTTATCTACTGAAAAGAGTTGATAGTTACGTAGCTTGCACGATAGGTACGGCGCTTAGGATACCTATGGAAATGGAGGCAACATGCCATTGGTGTTAAATTTTATTGAAGAGAAATGAGCTGACGTACTTATATCTATATAACTACCGGGTGAGACCTTTAACAGGAGCAAAAAATTAAAACACAGATCGTATTCGTCAAACATTAATTCAGCAGATTTTTAAAGTAATACGGTATTTGACAACTCCTCATTTTGCCATATCTTAATATTATTATGAAAATATAGATATACAGGTAGTGTTTAGCGAAGAGAAAATTTAAATCGGTTGAAAATTGGATTTAAAGTGATTTTTTGAAAAATCTATATACCTGTCTCTTTCTCGAACGCTTTTCTCTATGCAGCAAGTATGGCGGTACTGGCGTGTGACGTCACATGCCAGTGTGTCTTTCTCTGTCTAATCTTGAATTTCAAACCTTTATAACTTTGTTATTTGTAAAGGTAGCTTAAAAATTGTTTTTCTATTCGATAACAGGCATTGTGTAGTTTTAATTTATAAAACATATACAAAAAAGTCAAATACCGTATTGTTTGTTTATCTAGAACGCAGTAGCGTGTCAAGCCAAGTTCAAGCTAACAGAACTGGCGAGCAGCAACCGTGTGTAATTTTACCCGAACCATTTGGAGCCACTTTAGACCCCCTCATAACTCAAAAACTATTTCACATAAACATGTCAAATTTGGCCCATTTACATTACAAAAGTTTATTCGATGCTTCTGTGGCTACAAACATCAAAAAAAAACCTAGAGCTCTACGTAGGACAGACTAGGTACATTGATACTATTTAATTTGTATGTCAAAGGGAAATCTAAAGACTCCATAAACTCCATTATTCTTATCCTTTTAACCGCCAATACGTTTTCATTCGTACGTGCCCGTATCGCCACCTACACCGAAACTATATGACATTTTGTCTTAATTATAAGACTGCGGCGAAATGAGCTGGATAATTTTTGTCTTATAATTCAGACAATGGCGGTTAAAGGGTGAAAAGTCGCTGACCTAAGTTTGTCCAGTTTGACCAGTAGGTACGATATCTCTATCTTTAATTATTTGCTCCAGTTAAAGTCCCTATTCAGTATATTATTGCTGTGACTTGGATTAGCCGCTAACAAGGCTTCAATGCAAGGGCAAACAAAAACGTTAACGTAATCTCTCAATGACAACTGCCGCGTCGCGTCGTGGTGAACCGACCCTAAGGGTCGACCGGTATATATATGTCTGATGCAACAGTTTTCAGAGTAGGTACAGAGCGACTTTCAGTCTAAAGCCCAGTTTAGTCCTGTGAGAAAAATCGTGAAAGTTGTATTACATTGCGGCCCATAAAACGAACCAGTTGAAAATGGTCTATCAAACGCCGCAAGGCAACGCCTTTTGCTTTTTCTAGCTGGCTTAAACTGGGCTTAAAAGAGACGCACTGTGAGTCACATTTAATTAATTAGAAAGGGACACAATGACAAAACGAATCGCGATTGCACGTGCCATGAGCTCTAAAGCAGAGGTGGTCAACCATTCGATCAGGATTGATCAGTAACTTCAATTTTAGGGTTCAGTGCAAAATATTAAATCTACCTATGGACATTAACACAAGGATTTGAATTGGCTGTTTTGTGTACTTAATCGAGTGTTATTTGTACTGGTTTCGGGTCTTATCAAGTTGACCAACCCTGTTCGACGGCTCTGACTGACGGATGAGGTGAAAGGTCCCGCTGCGCACCAATATTCCTATCACTATTGTCATGTCATTTACATCTCCGACAATAGATACCTGTCCAAATCATAGAGGTTTTATAATTCGATTTTTTAATAGACAACAAAACTTTTTTAGGGTTTCGTCCCTCAGTCGGTGAGAACGGAACTCTTTTAAGATTACTTTGTTGTCTGTCTGTACGTCCGTCTGTCAAGACCCTTTTTCTCAGGAACGCGTGAAACATCAAACTAAAAATAATATCAAATATTACAACAGTGAATAAATCAGAGAAAGAAGAAAGAAAACACTTATTTGTGACAAAACCTAATATAAAATTAACAATTGAAAATACGTATCATGTTCATGAAATGGTCCCAAATCAGCATACAAAATACTCAAACTTCTAAATAATTACTATCAGAAGACCCAGTCATTAAAAGGGTAATATTAATTATCAAATTACGTGGCAGTCATGAGGTTGTCCCTTTCTCTAGCCTTATGTTTCGTATTAATAGGTATGATGGTGATGATGATCATTGTTGGTGATGATGGTGACGATGATGATGATGATGATAATGGTGAAGATTGATGTGATGGTGTTGATGATGGTAATGGTGATTGATGGTGATGACTGATGAT
The DNA here is from genome assembly GCF_025370935.1 of Choristoneura fumiferana. Classification (NCBI taxonomy): domain Eukaryota; kingdom Metazoa; phylum Arthropoda; class Insecta; order Lepidoptera; family Tortricidae; genus Choristoneura; species Choristoneura fumiferana. The sequence continues at coordinate 37,656,945 of NC_133472.1, forward strand.
GATGAGGAATATGTTAATTGATGGTGATGATGATGGATGGCAATTTGAATACATTTAAAATAACGAAGTTTCATGCGGAAAGTATTATTAGCAATAAATGGTCGGTTCACCTAAATAAGTTCGAATAACCAATCATGATCATACCCTAATTTAAAATACAAGTTTACACTAATCTGATGACTTAGGGACATACTTAAGGACAGTTTTGATTAATATGATGATATATTTCTTGGGACAGATATTATACTACTCAAAAGAATATAAGGACCACTTGAATTTTACTGGTAAAATGAAATCAAGAATATGTTTGCGTTTGTAATTGAATAAGTACATTTAATTGAATGAAAAGTATTTGTATTGTGTTATGTTGTATAGCCCGTAACCCGTTTTAGACAAGGAATGCTATGAAGAATTTTATATTATATTTATTAGTAATTTCGTTTCACTCATAAAATTCACTTGTGCCTTATTTTCTTTGGAATAGTGTATTATTAGGGTATCCCGATTAGTGACACGAATAGTGACATAAATAAAATAAATAAATAAAATAACCACCTAAACTTAGGTGACAGAAAAAATAGTTCGCAATAAAAAGGTGCTGCTGGGGTATCATTAACCTACAGGAGTGCTTCTACTTAGTAAAGTTGTTCTAGAAACTTAAAATGCCGCAGAAGGATAAGGGATGAAAAGGGATGGAGCTAATTTTTTTTTTCTATAGTTACTCATATAGTACATACGTCCATAGTTATGTATACAAAAAAAAATTTGAAAATATCCACACATTTTCATCTTAAATATGTATCTATTTACTGACACCAAAAAATTGTATTCATTAAACTATTTCAGTATTATGTAATCACAAAATCTTCAGAAAGTGCATACTTAAATAATTCCATTTAAATGTATCCACCTCGTAGGCAAAAATAAGTATACATGAATGGGTTCCATATACATATAACCACACCAATTTGGCAAATATTTGTATACGCCGTTTGATTCATAAATATGTATCCAGACTGCAACAACAAACCTTGTCTGACTGGCATAGAATCGTAAGTTGTATATTAACTGATTTGACAATTCACGAAAAACAGTGCGGACTTGTCACTGCATACGTCTATCTCACGATTATTCTATGATGCACTTGACAGTCCTTAGATTGAATCGACTTGTAAATATGAGTATTTAGTTAGGGTCATTCTCAGAAAGGCACTAACCATTTTTTTGTTTTATTTTAATTATATTGTTAATTGTTAGTGGTAGACCGCACTGTAGCCAGTTCTTGGTTTGCAGTACGAATGGCGGGCTCGACCGGGTAGTACTACACTCTCACAGAATATCGCCATTCTGTCATCGTCATTCAGAAGCTGTCTTCTATAATTAAAATTACAATGATTAAGATTGCAAATTATAGATGCTTCAGTGGATCTGTCCTCAGTGGATGAGAACAACTGATCGCTTTGGCTTAGTCGATATTAATGACCACTCTGGACGTTTCCAAGTATTGGTGATCTTGATGGTGTATAAAAAATTAAATATGTCCATACCAAATTTCATCCAGCTCACTCCAGTCAGTTCATCCCCATTTTCTCCCCTTAAGGGTTGCTTTTGGAGATAAAAACTAAGTACCTATGTTCAGCCCTTGACAGTCGAAACAGTCGGTCGACGTGATACCGGAACAGACAGAGTTACTTTCAATTCATCACTCCATAGTATCAAAGTCGCTTTTTTGTCTGTACGCTTAGATCTTTCAAACTACGCAACGGATTTTGTACGGTTTTCACAAATAAATAGTGTGCACGGTGTCTATGTAACCGTAACCGTGTTGTGCCGGAAACCAGTATATAATATATTTTAATGGAGTATGGAAGTATGTACCCTGCCCGCATGCAGTTACGAAAAGAGACAGACATGTAATCTTAACAAAACAGTAATTCTTCAAAACGAATCAAAATATCAAATCGTGTTTACATATTTATGAATCAAACGGCGTATACAAATATTTGCCAAATTGATGTATATGGACCCATTCATTATACTTATTTGCCTACGAGTGGATACATTTAAATGGAATTTATTAAGTATGCAACTTTCTGAAGCATTTTGTGATTACATAATACTGAAAAAGTTTAATGAATACAATTTTTTGGTGTCAGTAATAGCTAAAATTTTGATACAATGTATGACTACATATTTATGCAACCTTGTTTTTGTATACATATTTTTAGACGTGACTGTACATATTGTGCCAAGTTATGTTGAAAAAATCCCAGCCGGGAAAAAAATCCGAACTCAGAAATATGACTTTTCTCAAAAACTTTTGAACTTTGTCATAATAAAGCAGCGCGATATAAATTACTTCAATAAATTTTGCATATATCATATTTTATATAATAATAACTCAACAAAAAAATCTATCTATCTAAAGAATATTTGTCAGTAGTTAAAAAAAAATACTTCCTGTCTAGTTTCTTGCGGCGCAATCTTCTTCGCAATGATGGTCTGTCCGAAAGGAAAGCGCTGGTAGTTTAAAAAACATACCATGTAAAAAGCTCTTTGCGGTCTACTTGCAGAATAAACATTTTGAATTATAAATTCTGAGTTAAATATTTTAGTTATGAACGGGAACCCCGGGAGCTCTTATGGAGATTGTTTTACCTGAACTTCACGCCATCTACAACACAAACACAAAAAGTGACCATGGTTTAAAATTTGCGCCACACAGAATAAGCAATCAATGTTTGGTGAATACATGTGAGGTATATCAGACAGGCATCTAATACGGAGGTTGTCTGTCCAAATGCACGGTAGTTACATTTGTTTTGCAAGTACATAATTAAGCGAATACCTCATGGATGTTATTCGTTTTTTGGCAGGTATAATTTTGTTTTCATTTTTTTTTATCGATAAGTATATTTTTTATTTTTTCTTCAGAATAGGGAATATGCAAGCATTTTATTTATTTATAGAAATAAATCCTTGTTTTTAATAAGGAGAGTTGGGGAAAATAAACGTGGAAGATATAAAGATACGGACGCTTTAAATTGTCAATAAGACAGAGAGATCTAACATGTACCATCAGCCAAATAAGTGGTCTATCAATTTTTAAACAAGTTCCTATCAAATGAATATGTCGCTAAAGTCGAACTTTTAAGTTAACAGACACGTCTATTGGTATTATTATTTTATGACATGAAAAAAAAAACAAATTTAGTGTGGTAGAGCACATATTTGGCTGATGGTACATGATGACATATGATACAACCACCATAGAAAGCCCATAGTAAATTATTGTTTTCTAGAAAGAGACGTATTGGAAACTTCATTCGTTCGAATATTCCTTATTTTTGACAGATATTGATGATTTTTACGACATTTGTTTTATTTTCCAGTTTTAATTACACCAATTTACATAACTGCTAACTTAACTAAGATCTTAAATAGTGTTCCATGCTTTATTCTCTATGCAACCTTTTCAGGTCCTCAGCATTCCGTGCTGCGTGCTATACCGCTACACCACCACTGGACAGGAGTACAGACACAAATTTCTCCTATGCACCACATATCTCAGCTTGTTTAATTTGGAGTTGAAATAAAAAATAGAAAAAGACTCCAAAAACCAATCTTCATTAGACTTTTAAGGGTTCCTTGTTAATTAATGCGATGTCACTATGACGTTTTGTGAACCATGGTGGCCAATGAATAAACTCCTTGACCGTACCAAGGTAGCTTTAAGCTCGTCTTAAACAATCGGTAGTGAATTTTGAGTGGCGCGATACCTATTAAAACTGCGCAATGGTAGTTGAGAACAAGCGAACACCATCTTGATATCATAATGCTTACGCGCATATTGGCCTGTTCATTAGCTGTCACAAAACATGACGCCAATGCGTCAAAAACCTCTCTCCCTCTTCAACCTCTCGGCCTCTGTCAAAATTTCCCCAAAACAAGCGATAGATTGTTGTTGCATTTACATAATATAATTTTTTCGCTAAGACGTTTAACTATGAAAGGAAAAACCGGCCAAGAGCGTGTCGGACACGTCCGAAATAGGGTTCCGTAGCCATTACGAAAAAAATAAGTAGGTAATATTTTTCTAACGATTTCGTATTTGATACGGAATATTTCATGTTTAGGTATATTTTATACCTTTGGCTGCTATTTACTATGCTATGCTATTTGCAATTTGCTATTAATTCTCAAGAAAACTAAACCGTTATAGTTTTCCTTGTAAGTTTGATATACTTACTACCATCCTGAATAAAAAAAAAAAACCACCCACCGGTTTAGATTTTAGAGGGGGACGCTCGATTTTAATGAAAATTTGCAATTTAAAGTTGAATATTTTGCAAATAAATAACTGAATCGAAAAATCACTACAAGGTTGGATGAGGGAAAAAAACACCCCACTTTACGTCTATTCTACAAATTATTTTCTTTTGAATTTTTTATTGTACCATTTTGTCAGCATAGTTTACATATATATATTCGTGCAAAATTACAGCTTTCTAGCATTATTGATAGTCTCAGCGAAAAGCCGCGGACGGACTGACAGACAGACATGGCGAAACTATAAGGGTTCTGTTTTTGGCATTTTTTCTACGGAACCCTAAAAAAGCTCACTATTTTTTTCATTACCTTTAACTATCTGTATAAATCGATCTGATTCCTGCATGTTGCAATAAAAGAAAATAAATGTCGACTGACTTGTAACCGCCAATAGAGTGACGACATAACTTTTAACCACAAGAAGTGATAATTTAGGTAGAGTTGAATAAAATAAATGAATTAGCTACTCCAGTCAATTACGAGTACGATAATTGCACGCTTATATTGCAGTCGAAAATAAACGGGCAAAAAGGTTTGCTCGGTAAACAGTACCTAAGTTATTTCAATAGTTTTAATTGATTTTACACTGATTACAGCCACTTCTGCATGAGTATTTATTGGATTGTTGATTTGACTCATTCGCTTACAAAATCACCTTGGGTAATATTCGCAAATGAAAACTTTATTATTGTTAGCGACTGAATGTTCGAGTTAGCGTTAAGAATCTTTACTTGCGTGCAGAGTTAAAGGACCGACTTTCATACAATCTTGTAAGAAAAGTGATGCGTTATTTTGCTCGTCAGCGTAGACAAGTGCCCTTAGTGTAAGTTTTACACGTCTCGAGCGCGCGTCTCAGTATGAAACGTCGCAAACGTTGCTAGAGGCGCTGTTCGTGTTTCCATATGAATTGTGATTTTAACGCGAACGCGATCGAGACGTATTTTGTAACCGAAAACTTACACTAAGGGCAAAGGAAAAATTGTTTGAATGAAGTTAAAAAAAATGTACAAAATGCCACTTGTTAGGGTTCAAACAAAGGGATAAATACATTACAAATTCGCATTTGCAGCTATATATTACAATAAATAACATTAACTTCTCGGTTATTTTTAATATCAAATATAGAGTGATACGTAACAAAAACAAATAACGTCTTTCTATTAATCCTGCTAGTCACTTTAAGGTAAGGTTTACAAATATCCAGTCTAAGAGTGTTGACGACTCTAAATATAATCCAAAAATATATCTGAACACGCACTTATGGGATTGACAATAAGGTCGTATTCAACTATTTTTGAGCACTTTGCCAGCTTAGATGCATCAGATGGTACTACTATTGCTTAGGTTAGTTACTGTGAGTGAGTGTTGGTAACTCTACTAGTAAAACGCCACTGTGTGTTAGGGACCAAATTTGCATTATAATTAATTAGCTAAAACTTGTAGGGTCTGCGCTACGTCATGTAAATTTGTAATGTACCAAATGGTTCATTCTGTGGACTTAAAATGAAGGATTTTTGATTGAAATTTGATTGTATTGAAATAATTAAATCATCTAAATCTATCCAATAGTCTACTGGGTTTGACATAGGATTAGTATTTAACTAATTTACAGATATGATGCCAATTTCTGGTGCAAAGGTTGTCCATCGCGATTCAACACGGTAAGAGTATTGGCCCTAAACTGTTGGGCACCTTTGCGCCTGGTATGACGTGGGGTGGTTTATTTGGCTGACTGTGCATTTATCTGGCCTTTTTTTAGCTCTTCGAAATAAATAAAAATTACACATACCTATAGGTAAATTATATTTAACAAAATAATATGGCCTGGTTTGGGAATTATTTTTCGCGGTAATTTTATTTTTTTCCTTAAATGTTCAATAGATTACTTCCGAAAATTAAAAAAGCGGCACAGCTCTGCCACTCAAACGTATTTTGATCGGAGAGAACTCTGCATCGCGACCCGACTAGGGTCACCATTTCGAAAGTTCTGATCAAGGACATTTGCCTTCGGCTGATAATATACAATACGCAAAATGTACACTACACGCATAATGTGCAAAGAGTTAAAATTTACATACGCAAAATCTGCATAATGACAAACGTACAGTACACGAAATGTAAAGTACGCAAAATGTACTTACGCTGAAAGCACATAACGCAAAATGCAAAATCCCGCAAAATGTGCATCCCCAAAATGTGATAAAAGCAAAATGCTCAATCGTCAATCGTACAAAACGTTAAATGTACAAGTACAAGTGTACAGTAAGCAGGGTGATTTAACCAAAGAAGCGGGTATGTTTGTCTATGGCTCTCAAATGGATATACTCTCAAAGTACAAGGTTCAAGTATGTACATTTTGCGTATTATTATTTTTCCGTAATGTACAATTTGCGTGTTGATCATTCTACCTTTGTACATTTTGCCACTATCACGTGGAGTACATTTTGCATATTGTACAATTATCATATGTACATTTAATTGTTTGTACAATCTGCGTAGGTACTGTACATTTGTCATGATGTACATTTATCATGATGTAGATTTTGCATATGTACATTTTTATGTTTGCACATTTTGCGAGTAGTTTAAATTTTGCGTATTGAATATTATTAGCCGAAAACGGACATTTAAGTAAAAATCCGGACAGTTTAGTAGACACTGAGACTGACTATTGTGAAACAGTTTTTAATTAGTGTACTTACATCCATTTCAAATCACTTTACTTTTTACACTTTGAGTGAATAATGTATTGAAGTTTTAGTTTCGAACCCTATTTTTTTCTGGTAATTAATAAATATAACCTATGGCACTTTGAAATAATTTAGCATTCTAATGGTGAAAGGATTTTTAAAATAGGTTTAGTAGTTTTTGACTAATACGGCGTACTGTCATCATCATCATCATCTACTATAATAATGACGTTTTGCAAGGTAGCCATGTTAGTCAGTTTTTGCTGCGTTTAAGATCTTTGTCGCTCTGTAGTGACGGAAATTTACCTATAGATAGAAGCCTATACCTACATGTTAAAAATGCGTGTAGTTTTTCTCCCGGGCCTCTCCGTTAAAAGGGCACAAGAAGATGTACCTTACAACGTGCAATGCGTGACTTTTTTCACATAGGCTAAAGAAGAGATAGATTAGAAAACTGGATAAAATCCGGACGGAAAGATGAAACCTTGGGCATGTCCGGATAAATCCTGATGGATGGTAACCCTAAGCGCGACTAATTTTAAATGGGAGATAGACAGGGCATAGTGTTCTATATTGGCACTCTCCATATTGATACTGCAAATGGCATTTTGATGAGATAACTAGAAGTGATACGAGTACTACAGTATCTACCAATTGTATGGGAGATAAAGTAACCGTAATGGGATGGTTTTGATATCTAGTCGTG
>NC_133472.1:37668720-37704868 GCF_025370935.1 Choristoneura fumiferana
CCGCTTATCTGTCATGATGTTAGCCATGCAATAGGGTAGAATCTTTTCCATCCGTACCTAATATTACAAATGAGAAAGTAACTTCAATTTAGTCTATTACCTCTTCACGCATGCATCGCTGAATCGATTTATGTAGATGACATTTTGGTATGGAGGTAGTTTGAGACCATATAGGAAGGACATAGGACAGTTTTCATCGTGGAAAATTGTAAAGTTCCTGCGGGAAAACGATAAACAAATTCTTCGCAGACGGAGTCACAGGCAACAGCCAGTCATATTGAAACAAAAAACCGGCCAAGAGCGTGTCGGACACGCCCAAAATAGGGTTCGTAGCCATTAAATGACATTCGGTATACAGATAATTTGAGTCTCGGGGAAGGACATAGGATAGTTTTTATCCTGGAAAATTGCATAAGTAGTTCCCGTGCGATAGATAAACGAATTCGGGCAACAGCTAGTTTATAAATTGGTACCTAGCTATTTGGTATGCAAAGAATTTGTTTAACGTGCGCCAGCAGTAGGTAACTAAACAATTAAAAGCTATCCTATGTCTTTCTCAGGGCACAGTAGTACTGTCACAGTATAAAAAACCGGCCAAGAGCGTGTCGGGCACGCCCAAAATAGGGTTCCGTAGCCATTACGAAAAAATTAAGTAATATTTTTCTAAGGATTTCGTATTTTATACGGAATCTTCCAAGTTTAGGTATATTTTATACCTTAGGCTGCTATTTACACTTAAACTACTAATAATTCTCAAGCAAACAGAGCCGTTCCAGTTTTCCTTGAAAGTTTGGTATACTTACTACCATCCTGAATTTTTAAAATTTTTCCACCCACCGGTTTACATTTTAGAGTGGGAGGGACGACGCTCGATTTTCATGAAAATTTGCACTTTAAAGTTGAATATTTCGCAAAAAAAACACTGAATCGAAAAATCGTTTTAGCAAACCCCTAATGGTTTTAAAAGACCTATCCAACGATACCCTACACTATAGGGTTGGATGAGAAAAAAAAAAAACCCCCACTTTACGTATGGGAGGAACCCTAGAAAACTTTTTTTATTGTACCATTTTGTCGGCATAGTTAACGTTTATATCCGTGCAAAATTACAGCTTTCTAGCATTGCTATTTCCTGAGCAAAGCCGCGGACGGACAGACAGACAGACAGACATACATAGGTACATGGCGAAACTATAAGGGCTCCGTTTTTGCCATTTTGGCTCCGGAATCCTAAAAAGGAGCAGTATTCCGTCTGGACAGGGTGCTTGATATAATTACCTACGCCGGCTCGGTACACAAACGCGCGATAGGGCTTACTCTACTAACTGTCACTCTTCAGTTATGTATTTGATTTGATACTTAGGGGCTGTTTTACCATCCATTGATTAGTGTTAACTGACGGTTAAATGTGATGCCGTCTCTATTTGTTTTGTTCGAATAAACGGAGACGGCATCACATTTAACCGTCAGTTAACACTAATCAATGGATGGTAAAACAGCCCCTTAATGTCAAATGAAATTTAAAGTAGGGAAAGGATGGATTAGGAGAGATTTAAAGATGGACTAAGTAGTGTTTAACGGAAATGATGAATAATACTGTTTATATCGTTGTGACATATTCAGGTATAGTCGAGTTCATAAACTTGTGAGCAAAAATTTGATCAAAAATATCTGAACGCGCTTCTACGTCGTTAACAATAGTCGTGTTCAGATATTTTTGATCACAAGTTTATGAACTCGACTGTACGTAATAAATGCGCGTGAGTCCGTACGTAACCGCGGAGCACTCGCGACTGATGGTTGCCGAGGTATGCTGAGAATTCGTGGCGCGTAGGTATTACCACAGAATAAGTAATAATACTAGTATTACTCGCGTTCTGGCCGTTTGTATGAAGACGGTGTACGCTGTTTTTAGGATTCCGGAGCCAAAATGGCAAAAAACGGAACCCTTATAGTTTCGCCATGTCTGTCTGTCTGTCCGTCCGTCCGCGGCTTTGCTCAGGAACTATCAATGCTAGAAAGCTGTAAATTTGCACGAATATGTATGTAAACTATGCCGACAAAATGGTACAATAAAAATCCAAAAAATAGACGTAAAGTGGGGGTGATTTTTTTTTCTCATCCAAACTTGTAGTGTGGGGTATCGTTGGATAGGTCTTTTAAAGCCATTAGGGGGTTGCAAACACGATTTTTCGATTCAGTGATATGTTTGCAAAATATTCAAATTTATAATGCAAATTTAAGCGATAAGGCCGCCTATTGTCACAATTTTTAATTTGTTTTCTGTAATCTTGTACAATAAAGCAAGTCATTGTAATGTAAATTCATTAATCGAACGTCCCCCTCCCTCTAAAATCTAAACCGATGGGTGGAAAATTTTGAAAAAATTATGAATGGTAGTAAGTATATCAAACTTTCAAGGAAAACTATAACTGCTAAGTTTGCTTGAGAATTATTAGTAGTTTAAGAGTAAATAGCAGCCAAAGGTATAAAATAAACGGGAAATAATAAGTGCAGCGACTAAAGTTTTATTTAGCATCCGCAACGGAACATCTGTTTTTGTATGTAAGCAACGGGTTAATAGAACAGCTTCTATTAAACTAATATGCCATCTTTACAATACCAGCAAATTATGCAAAATCGAGCGACAATTTACAAACAACAAATAATAATATAACTCGGCTACCGATAATTATATTATTTTCAAATTGATGATTTGGCGACTAATATTGTAACTTAGCTAGGTTACCTAGGAGAAAAAAAGTTTTTTTATTCCATTACGTTACATTACCGTTTTCATACACGTTTCTGTGGCGGTAGTGTAATGGATGACAAAAAGTTAAATGAAAAACCTGGGACACTATTTTTCTCCCATTACAATCGAAAGTGCTCCTGATTCTGAGTAGGAAAACAAAATTTCATCCAAATCTAAAAAATGTCGTTTCAATAACTTTTTCTGAAAACGCCCAGGTATACTTTTGCGTCAATTAGTACCTATTCATATTCATTCATTCAGTATTACCTACTATTTTGAATTATTATTTTGTTGACTTCCTATTAGCTAAGTTTTAGATTAACTTACCTGTTACACTATTGCAGTGCCCTTGCAGGGTTTGATTTAATATTTTGTGTTGTATCAAGGCAAATAAAATAATGTTTGAGTTCGTTATCACGTAGAACGGAACGCATCTGTCAAACTGGCTACATTTGTCGTTTGTCGTTAGCCAATAACAGCTTTAACGTGCAACGAAAAATTAATCGTGATTGGTTAAAAATCTAGAAAGTGTGAAAAGAAAAACAATTGCAGCGTCCGTGGCTCTCAAAAAAACTCTGACGTTTCTAATTTTGAGTTGAGGAAAGTTGGATTGTTGTTATCTTGAACTGTGAATAATTTTTATATTTACATAATGTCTGCTCCAACGGAGTTGAGTTTTGACGAAATATTAAAATTTATGTTGGCTCACAATGGCAAAGTGACAAATTATGAGTTGGTGAAACATTTCAAAGTGTTTCTTATGAATCCTGACATGAGAGGTGCGTAAACAACTTAACACTTTTCTATTGTTTTTGTCTGGGGGAAGTTTTTAACCTATGACTAATTTTTATAGATGAAGCCAGGAGCACTTTTAAGAAGCACGTTAACGCGTTAGCGATTATCAAGAATCAGAATAACGAGAAATGGCTTATACTTAAGAAGAAATACATGCCGAATGAGAGCAAAAAGGACGAGGGTAATTTAGCTGTGGAGGAGAATGCTACTGAGGCCAAGAGCAGTGTACAACCTGAAAAATATCAGCCGCCGCCTCTGTTGCAGCTCAACCAAGACTTCAGCATTCTAACCAACTTGATTCAGGACAGTAATGCTACCCCAACTGCTGATATTCCAGATGTTACCCCTACCTTATCACAAAGTGAGTCCACTATCAGTCTTACATTGCCTGCTGATGAACCCCCTAAAGTCCACCCGAGACGTAAATCAGCAGACAAATTGGGTGAAAAGCGCAGTAGTATTCCCATTCCTCCTTTGGAACGGACATTGTCAACACCTAACGATGATGTGCCGGTGGTGGAGCCAGTCCCATTATCGACTACAGCAATATCTAAAAGCGAAAACATGCTGATTGATAGCGAGCAAAAGATATCGGTGAAGGAGAGAAAACAAATGTTCAATAGAATGGCTTCAGAAGGTGACATGCTGAAATCACATCAAATAAGTGGAAATTTGAGTGCACAGGTAAACCATTTATTTCTTTTCCTCTACAAATAGAAATTCAATTTAATCCATTGATTAATGTATTAGCTTAGCGAGGTTGATATCACATATACAACAAACTTATATCTTGCTCCTTTGTTACTATAGTTTTCCTTAACTTTTTGTGTCTAACTTATTAATGGTAAATCAACTCTCAGTTTTGTTAGTAAAGCAATGCACTAAAAAAAAATTACAGGCACTTATTCAACCCAAGATCATGCAAATTGGTTAAAAAACATGAATATGTCTAATAGGATCTTGTTACCATATCTGTTTGAATTACCACCCCCATCTTAATCAAAAATTGTGGTAAGTAATTGCACTGTTGTTGTCTGGCTATGCAGAGTTCCACAATGGGGGAAATTACTGGAGTGACCTTATATATTATGAATCCATTTAGATATAGATAACACATTTAGATATAATACATACTTATAATAATAAAAGATAAATATGAATTTTAATTTATTCTTAATTTATTATAGTCCTGATGTTCTATTATAAATAATTCAATTTCTGGATGGTACAGGGTTATCTATCAATCATATTTATTATCTTTAGCAAAGAAATGAGTCACTGTATAGTGAAAATGATAAAATACTGTGCTATAAATAAAATTTGAAGCAACTGATGCAGCTCTATGTGGTTGTATATCTCCTCATAATCGAAGTGAAAAGCAGTGTAAAACTCTAGCATTAGACCCATTTGCTCCTCAACTTGTCTATCAACCCTTGCTGTACCGGCTCGGGTGGCTATATGAATGTCTTGGGTAAAATGGCTCATTTTATGCTCTTGTTGTACAATCTACTATTATTTATATAAAAAATGTATACCCTTGGAACCATTGGCTATATTTTTATCATGGGAATGTTCAAAGTCTCTGGCCAGTTTCCGATAATTTCCTATGGTATATTAGACAAAAGTCTGTGATGTGATGATATTAAAAGATACTACAAGGTTCATTCAAGAAGCAAAACTCATGTACATTTATTTCTATATCACCACAACTGCCATTACAAATCAATCGCAAGACTACCTTTATTATTATTAACGTTATAGGTAATGATAAAGAGGTTGCAATCTGCATAATCTCTTTTGCGACTAAATTATCTTGTATGTGTACACCATATCCTTTATTTTTCCATTTTCTAGTATGAAGTACCAACTGTTTTATTTTGAAAAAAATATATACTATTGTAGGCCTTTATATAAGCACCTAACAAAAAAACTGTGGTGTCACTCTTCTAGAAAGCAAGAAAAAAAATACTGAAGTTTTATTTCCTACATTTATCCAAGTTTTTTTTGGAAAAATAAAATATTTAAAGAATATGTGAGTCTCTATACATAAATTACTGTACTAAAAGATTATGTAGCTCGCATTTTTTTTGTGAAAAGAAAATAAAAACATCTCAGAAAATAACAAAGATAGGAAGCTGAAACTAACAGGAAATAATACTTGTCATGAGGGCTCTTATTAAAACAATTACAGTGAACGTTTGGTGAAAGGGCCGCTTTTCCATGCAAACACGGCTACGCTCTTTTTGCGCTTTTTTGTGTAACTAGCTTTTGCCCGCGACTTCGTCCGCGTGGAATAGTAACTTTGGGAAGTATTTAATGTATTTAGGATACCTATTCTGCCAATAATAGCACATAGAAACTTCTACGGTTTAATGAAAATAACCATTTCAATACATTCCTATGAATATAAATTTTTTTTTGTTCTTCCATCCATCCATGTTCTTTAATCCATGTTCTTTAGTAAAACATAATTATTTTGCGGGTAGCCACATTTTAGCAAAACGACGTGTATTCTACCCTGCCAACACAAAAGGACTCATTCTTCATAGTGAACTCTTGACACCTTATGTCCTTTATGTAAGTTAGGAGGGTAGGATTATTATTAAGACGGCATATTTAGCTACACAGAGTTCCGATAAATATACTTATAGTAAATTTGTTTGGACTTCGTAAGAACTTCCATCCCCATATTTCAAGTAAATAGGTTGTAATTTGAAAAGCGCCAAAACAAATGTTTTTAGGGTTCCGTTCATCAAGAGGAAAAATTGAACCCTTATAGGATCACTTTGCTGTCCGTCCGTCCGCTTGTCTGTGTCAAGACCTTTATCTCGTAAACGCGCGGGATATGGTATCTAGTTTGAAATTAAATCCTAAACTCAGGTCAATAGTCCCAAATCCCAATAGCTGTAAAAAATCAAACTTCTAAGTCAATAAGTCAATGTAATCAAAGCTACAGTCACTGATGTATTAAACTGGCTACAGTCATTAAAAAGGTGTTTCATACAAATCGCCTTAACAGAAAAAGTTATAGCGCACTGCCGGCTGTCCTAGAAACTTGGAATTTGCATAAAGATAGCTCTTATAGCACAATAAATAAAAAAATCTGTAAATCATAATTTTTTTCATGATGACCTCACATTGCGTACATTTTTCTTATGAGCTTAATAGCTCTGCTAACACCTGCATCATCCCCTCTGCTAACATCCCCCCCGCAGGTAAAGTTTTCATATGAGAAATTTTTTATAAACAATTTTTTTTGTCATTCATCATCATCGATCATCATCACCACAATAACCGTCATCATCACCAATCATCATAATCAGCACCACTATCATCACCATCACCATCAATCAGCTCCACAGTCTCCGCTCCGCTCAGCAGCGTCCGCTACGTTCTGCTCCACTGCCTCCGCTCCGCTACCTCCTCCCCACAGCCTCCGCTCCGCCAGCCTCAGCTCCGCTCTACTTGACTGCCTCCGCTGCAGCCTGCATTGTCTCAGCTCATCCGTTGCCTCCGCTCCACTCCGTTGCCACGCTGCCTCCGCTCCGATGCCTCCGCTCCGTTGTCTCTACTCCGATCCACTGCCTCCGTTCTAATTCACTGCCTCCGCTGTAGCCCGCATTGTCCGCTCCATCCGTTGCTCTGCTCCACTCCGTTGCCACCTTGCCTCCCCCGATCCGATCCGAACAAAATATCTATGTATCTCTTATCACGTGCCCAAATGCCAAGTTACACAAAGAACCACCGATTTATCTTCGACAATGACGATCTTCCATATAAACTTTCATTTCATCCCTATTTCCCCTCTCAGATGAATTTTTAAAAACGCACGAACAAATATCTATTTGTCTCTTATCACTTGCCGAAATAGCAAGTTTAATAAAGATTCATCGATTTATCTCCGATAATGAAGACCTTCGATATAAACTTTCATCCCCTCACAGTCGATTTTTCAAAAAAGCTCAACTAAATATCGACTTAATTCTTATTAAATGCCTAAATGCCAAGTTTCATGGTTTTATCTTCGACAGCGACGAACTTCACCAAATAAACTTTCATCCCCTATTTCAACCCTTAAAAGCCTCTTTTTCGCGATAAAAGATAGCCTATGTTCTTTCCCAAGGTCTATTCTATCTCTGTACAAAATTTCATCCAAATCGGTTCAGCGGTTTAGGCGTGAAAGCGTAACAGACAGACAGACAGACAGACAGCTACGCTCTTTTTAATATTAGTATGGATTTTAAGAACCTATATTTTCGAATCCACCAAAATTTGGTTCCGGAAGATGGTAAAAAAAATTGTACCCTAAAATAGGTAATTTTTTTTGAGTAAAAATGTTATCAGTAAATTTACTGTCAAAATATGTTTGAATAATTCTGTTTTTAGACCCCCAAGCTGAATCAACCAATATATCTAACAGGAAATTAGAAAAAAAAAACGGCCAAGAGCGTGTCGGACACGCCCAAGATAGGGTTCCGTAACTATTACGAAAAAAATCAAGTAATATTATGTGCGTTATAACACAATTAAAACACTTACTACAGTCTTAAAATCTATTACCAGAAAAAGAGCGTATCTTCACGGCACTTACGTCCTTTTGTTGAGAAGCGCAGTTTTTCGGCAATAACTCAAAAACGGTATATCCGATCATGATAAAACCAATTTTTGTTGAAAGTATTTATAAAGCGTTACCGTTCCATATTTTTTGGACGGTTTTACAAGATAGAGGGGGGGGGGACACACAATTTTTGCTACTTTGGGAGCGATTATTTCCGGAAATCTTCACTTAATCAAAAAGTTTTTGAGAAACCTTAGTATCTTTTCAAAAGAGCTGTCGAACTACGAGCCACACGTTGATGCGTTAAAAAAAACAATTTTTTATACGTGTATGGAGTGCCCCCCCTATAAATATGTATTTTTGTAATTTAACTACAAAACTAAATAGCGGCTTTGACAAGACATCTGTACTCCAAATTTAGTTGATTTACATCTTTTACTTTTCGAGTAAAATGCCTGTGACATACGGACGGACGGACGGACAGACAGACAGACAGACAGACGGACTTGACGAAACTATAAGGGCTCCGTTTTTGCCAATTTGGCTCCGGAACCCTAAAAAAGATCAATTAAGTGATTATTTCGCAATACATCTAATTTGTATTAGGAAAAAATGAAATAAGATTTTTTAAGTCACATATTATCAAGAAATTGGATTTTAAATAATTATAATTTTGAATCCAACAATAAATATGATTGGAAATTACGAATTTTGTTAAACCAATATATCATTAGCAGCAAAAATAAGTACAAAAGTCTCAAACCACGATAAAAAGACATACCAAAACCTTAACTATACTAAACCTAAACATGGATTTTTCATAAATAAAACTTGTAAATTATGAAGTAAATAGGCTTACAGCAATTTCGCCTGATTTTTAAAGATTATTTTTATAAAATTTTACTGTCGCGTTGATAAATTTTGGTGGATTATTGAAGAATATATTTGCAAATTAACCGACTTAATTTTTAATGCAAAAAAATTGCTTATTTGAATTAATGTTGATTTTACTTAGAGCGAAGATGTTAGGTTAGGTTAGGTTAGCTGAGGTAGTAACCTTTTTCAAGCCAAACTCCAAGACATTTATTTATTGGGTTGCCATGGTAACAAGAACCGTGTAAAACAGTTGTCGTTGTGTATTTAAAAAAATTGCATAATTTACAATAGTTGAGATGCGGGCGAAGACGCGGACTAAGGCTAGAGTGGAATAAATAAATGTCGTTTACTCGCGTTTCGCTCGGTCTCTGTGAGGTTTGCTTCCTTTTTTGTACTGTGGTCTTACCCAGGGATTCTCAACCATTTACCCTATGCGCCTGACGCAACGTTATGCAAAAATAAATACTACGCTCCTTAGGGGCATGGGGTAGGACTTATTTATAAATTGGTGAATCCGTGGCATTATAGTAGCGGGTCTATATTGGAATCCATAATATCTTTTGTCCTAATTTCAAAATCCATAACAACTTTTGTCATAATGATATTTTGCCATAATAACGTTTGCCATAGTGTAAATGCCATAATATTTTTTGTCCTAATATTGAATCGCAATTCTAACCTAACCTACTTTTTAGCTGCGGTTCGTTTCTGTAGGGGTCGCAGTTCTAACCTAACCTAACTTACTTTTCTGGTACCGGTTCGTCACGGTTGGGGTCACAGTTCTAATTTAATCTACTTTTCTGGCTCGCAAATCGCTGTTTGCCAACAAGTGCTCTGTTATGGCATTTAATATTATGGATTTTAATATTATAACTCGTAAGTTTTATGTCTTACTTACTGTACAAAACATAATAATAATCATTTGCCATAATTATCTTATGTCTTAACAATCATAAGCCATAATATCATATGTCCTAATACTCTAAATCCCTAATATTATTAGTAAGTTAATTTTATTCTTGTACTATCTTTTGCCCGCGGCTTCGCCCGCATAGAATTCGGTTATCGCGCGCTGTTCCCTCGGGAACTGTGCATTTTTGCGGGTTAAAAAGTAGCCTATGTCACTCTCTGCCCCATAAACTATCTCTATGCCAAAAATCACGTCGATCCGTCGCCCCTTTTTGACGTGAAAGACGGACAAACATACATAAAAACACAAAAACACACTTTCGCATTTATAATATTATGGATATAGTATGGATACTATTTTTTTTATTGATTTTTGTCAGTCACGTAAATTTATCATAATTAGCGAACCGTTTACTTTTCTTTTCATGGCCACAACCACGAACTCTTTTTTAATCTAAAGTATAACCGCATAATAAACCAAATTGTGTTTTAATTATGATGCTTGTTAGAGTATCATTTTGTCGTAAAAAGCCACAACTATTTACTTAGGTAATTATTACTTTGAATGAGCCTAAATAATTATAAAAATTTGGGGACCCGCCGCCTGCAGCGAGCGCGGCACCTGTTCTCGCCGCCATTAACAAAATATTTTGATCCTTAACTTAGGGCTGTCAAATATTTAATCATTAATCCATTTAAGCATTTCGATTAATTAGTTAACCTCGGACAATGGGCAAAAAACCCGTATCTGGAAGCTTTCGCCTGAAATTTTTATCAATACATATTATATTTACACTCGGTATAGTAACTTTACGAAACCTGACGAGTTATAAACCGCTGTCTGAAACGTTAGGAGACACGGGCGGGTGGCAGCCCTGCCTAAACTACTTGATATTAAATTAAAACTGAACGCAACGTTAAGTCGGGTAAAGAATTATGCACGCATACATAAGTAACATACTTAATGATTTATAGTGCGTACGTACACACTGAGAAAAAAGATAATTAAACAAATCATTTACTTACGTAAACGTTAATTTGCTGTAATAAAGTTAAAAGTTAAAATTTATATATATATATGTAAATATGTAAACATTTCCTATATTCAAATCTACCGTTCGCTACGATTCGCTACTCGCTACGAAATCGCTACGATTAAATAACAAAATTATTTTACTAATACAAAAACACAAAAAAATCTGTTGTGGACATATCTACTTTGAATCCCACTAAAGTACAAAATTCCCACGGGATGCATACGACAATGCAGGTAATAGCTAGTTTCAAATTAAGATTCATGAAACGTTTCAGAGGCTAGCTTTGACCAACCTCCAATCTCAGCAACTTGGCAAACAATTTCATTTGGGTTGACAGGGTCATATAAACCCCCTTGCCAAAAAAACGGTTAGGCATTGAAGCTTAGAATGTAAGCTTTCATGCACATAAAATACAAAAACCATAGGTGCCCGTTTTTTTGCAAGGGGGTTTATCAGCAAAGAGCAGCGGAAGGAAATCAGGCCCTTACTTGGCAGTAGGACACCAATTAGGGTAATTTAGAATTTAGTCTATTAAAAATAATAGTCCGACTCACCTTTCAACATTTATTCAAAACAGCGGTTCAAAGAGACGACAATAATTTACTAGAACACAAATATGAATATTGTTATCTACTCTAATAAAAGTTGAATTTTAAAACGTTTCGTTGCGGCGCGGGCAAGTTCCTGCCGCCGACACCTGGCAAACTAATTGAATTGTAAAACCTTCGTCGTGCCCCTTTGGCGGTCAGTGATGTCGAATTTGTCGGTAATCATTTCTTTTACAGATCATTTAGATATCGATGGGGCTTCCTTAATTAGGATTGCCAACTACAATCAATTGTGTCAAAATTTATAGCCCATAGAAACTCCATTTATGAGGTTTTTACCTTTTGCCACAGCCAAGCCAGTAAGTTCTGACAAAAAGTATAAAGTGCATTTGCGGTAGCTTTTCTATTCTATTCTGGTATAGTGGTTGGTGAAATACCGAGGAGTCTCGCGGACTTGCCACATGGAAAGAAACGTGTGATCCGACATCTTTGAGATTAGTCGGCGAATCATCAACGGATCTACGTGCTTAATACCTCGCAATTGTTTCGTGATATTATAACAAGAGCATAAAATGAGCTATTTTACCTGAGACGTTCATATAGTCACCCGAGCCGGTACGGCGAAGGTGGATAGACACGTCGAGGGGAAAATGGGTTTCAGGTTAAAGACATTTATTTTTCTCAAAAGAACAATGCTCACTTACAGAGAAAACAATACATAAGCTGTGCAGCGCAGCGTAAGTTAAACCGTAAAGTTAAACATATTTGTTAGTAAAACATAATACTAATTGTTAATAATTACATATTAATTAAAGATCATAATCATAATCATTCACTCGAAAACACACGATAACAGCGCACAAAAAATACAAAATTAAAGCACTTACCGTATTAGTAGTTACATTAGTGTTAAACAAAAACAAAACAAGAGCGTTGTGAATCTGCACAAATATTTCCACCATTGTTGTAATAACATTTATTTTTCAATGTGGGTAGAAAAATGAAGCATCAGTTTTTCGATTTAACGTAAAACAGTAGAACCACAGTGGTCAAGTAAATACAGTGGAACCGAATAAAAATACTACTAGATTACAATTATTGGTAACGTATTTCCTCAATTTATTTTTAAAATATTAAACGAGTTTGCGTTTTTTATTTCTTTAGGAAGAGTATTATAGTTGTACCCCCGCAAAACTCACCATTCTTCTGCCATGGGCAGTGCGTATTTTAGGTAAAACGATGTGGTCTTTTCTTCGACTGTTACGGTTAAGTATGATGAACTCTAGTGAAGATCATTTCGGTGTGGATGGATTTTTTAAAGATTTTCCTAATTAATATGTAGGTGTGGTACATGTGTCATTGTTTAAGATTCATAATTTTAGTTTCATTATAAATTTTAACTGTCAGTGTAAGGTAATTATAGTGAAATAGTAATTTGACTATTATTTTGGGCGATTTGTTTGTGCATTTCCCTAGATCTCAATGAGGTATGGTAAATGAGGCTTTACCAATGAATTGTATATAGTTTGTCTCACCTGGCGCGGAAATTTAATGCTCGAGTTTTACACTATGCTTTTCACTTCGATTGCGAGGAGATGTAATAACAACAGTGGAAACATTGTTCACTTACTAGGTAAGTACCTTTTATTTCTCATGCATTGCTGAATAATTATATTTTTTTGATTAATTTTGATTTATTTAATAGTTTTTAGTTATATAGAGATTGAAAATTATAAAAAAAATATATAGAAACTTTTTTGTTTGTGGCTGTTTTCAGTTTGTTGTGCCCTGATTGCCTTGGTCTTAGACGATGATTTTACTTTATGCACTAGAGCATAAAAAGTCATTTTATGTCGCCTGGATCCAGCATAATACGAACTTTACGAGCATGAGAAGTGAAATAACCTTTCTTGGAGATTTTCTACTCTTTAGATAATATCACGGTTTGAAATTGCTCTGTAGCAAAATCAATCGAAATTGTAATTTTAATATCGAATATGTTGCTAATTCTGCCTAATTCATTTTTTCTGCGCGGAGAAATTAATATTGCTGTTACTCGTAGTTCGGACACAGACAATTTCCAAATGCAACATCATAATAAACATTAAGCTAGCCCATATCGGCATAAACGAGCAATACTACACCCGAAGGGCACATTTAAAAAATAACTGGCGAGGGTTGTAAAGACTGTAAAAAATTATATAATAATAATTTTGAGCCATCCGAATGAGACAACCCCCTCTACACGAGGGAAGCGTAATTGGGCGAAGCTTACAACGCGAACAACAAAAGCTCCTAATGACAAATATTAGCCGCGTGCGACTCTGGCACCTAATGGACTTTAGCATTGCTTTATGCCACGTACACAACATTGCGCACTATTAAGCGTAGTTATAAGAGGCCGCATTAACTTGGCTACCCCACGATTCGTTAACTAGAAGAAAATTGCCCAAAAACAAAGTTTTTAGTTTTACTATGTTCAATAGACTCAATCCCAGTTTTGTTTTCACATGGGTCATTATATATAAAATTTTAATTAATATACTAATAACCTTCTGAAGCTTTTAGTTTTGAGCTGCCTTTTTTCGTTTTAAGTTAGTTTGTTGCCTATTTTTTTAAATACTTTAAATAATTATAACAAAAAATATTCGTACGTTTTGCCGAGTCAGTTTTCTAACTCTACCCTCGTAATTTGAACTTGTCAGTAGCGCTTAGCCATGTTTATAAGGAATAAAACTAACACAAAAACGGCCAGTATTAAATTATCCAAAAAGCAACCTCGCTTTAAACATTTCATTTTCGTATGCCGCATACGTAACTTTTAGATTTAGACTGGGCAAGTAAAAAAGAGATTACAAAAACAAACACAATCTGCTTTAAGGTATAGTATAGTGTAATCGGTTCTACTCTTGGTCATGAAGAAACTACTTACATATACTTTCATGTTATCAGTTATTCAGACTATGTATATTCAAATGATTCAAATCAGATCATAATAGATATCCTTTTAAATTAGTTTTTCTTCTTGAAGTTTCTTTGTCGAGCCATCGCCAAGCATATAAATTCAAATAACATAAATTAAAATCATATACATTTTAGGCAAACAGAACTAGTTAAATGTTTTGTATTGCTAGAAGAGTTAGATGATATTAATATCAATCCGTTCACACTAATATGCCACATTCCCGGCCGTCCGTTCGATGTCCTCTCATATAAATCAACCCTAAAATAGACAGCACACGCTTCCGCTCGTCAAATTTAAAAATTAAAAAAAAAATCATCAACCAAGTCTTCGCCAGGCGCAGTCCATTTTCAGTAGCGCTATAAAAAGGGTACTCCGAAGTGCTAAAATGTTCAGTTTTATCTTATTCGATTAGACGAGAGACCGCGAAATGCGCCACGAAATTAATTCGTACATTACTCACATGTGTTACAGGAACATTTAATCAAATTATAAAATAATAATAAGTAATAATAAATATCATGAGACACTTGACACCAATTGACCTAGTCCCAAACTATGCAAAGCTTGTACTATGGATACTAGGCAACGGATAAACATACTTATATAGATAAATACATATTAAACATCCAATACCCGAGAACAAACATTCGTATTATTGATACAAATATCTGACTGCCTCGGCCGGGAATCGAACCCGGGACCGCAAGCTTCGTAGTCAGGTTCTCTAACAACTTGGCCATCCGGTCGTCAAACAATGACATTATACATAGTTAGTAGGGCATACAAATTACGTCAAAAATCTACCCGGGCAAAACAATCATACCTACTCAAAAGTAGGTCACTTATCGTGGCTTACAATCCCGCCATGGTGGTCTCCATCCAGCAAGTTGTTTAAGTGTTTATGTGTAGTGTACAAGTGCTCCAAGCATCTCACGTTAATACTTCACTCGGCACTGAAAAATGCAGTAATTAATTTAGTAAAATATCGTATAACAGAAATTGATGTCAACAAAACACTTAAAATTCTTAACCAAGCTCTTAAGTGGACAGTCAGTTTGCTTTTATCAAAAATCAATTTAATTTCGATACAAAACACCTATGAACATTGACATCTATGCCTATGAAGGAGAGCAGAAGTGAATTTGTTGCAGATTATGTGCAATCGAATATGCAGCTATTAGATATAATTCGCAACTATTGTTGAAATTGATTAACGTTCGGCCGGATAAACCTCATGTGTGTAACCAATCAGCCTAGTTATATACCTAAATATAATATACATATACATGGCCATGAATTAATGTGATTAGGAAACATATTATTTTACCTTTTTTTCGATTGTTTTATTAGCATTAGCACTGTCTAATCATAAAATTAAAAGGGGAATGTATGGGGTAAATAGTTGTATGATTTCGGTGCTATAAAAATAAATAGTGAGTATTCGTTGTTTCGGTTCGGGCTCCCTAACGGTGTTAACTATAAACATTGTTATTCACTACGCATACGATTGAACATTGACTCGTGTCGTGACTTGTGGTCCATTGTCCTTCAATAATTATTGTCGTGCGATTCCATTGCGCACGTGCGCTTATAAAGACCTAAAAAAGGTCATTCGTGCGTCGAACACCACACCGCAGTTTCAGATACTTACATATATGCAATATGGCTTGCCTACTAATTGCGTTGACCGTATGTCTTCAAGGAATACGTGTCTATCAAGTGTGGTCCGTAAGTGAAGTAGCTTAATCTTAAGTTAAAGCCCCTTAGTATGTGCTAAACGAGAAATCCAATTCGCTTTTAGTGGCTAAGCACTCCGTAAACCTTTTTATTACCACCGACGTCCCATCTTCTGTTTAATTTTAGGTTAACATGAACCATTAAAAGTCAGAATCCTTCCCTGAACCAGCTTAACTGAGTCGTAGACCATTTCTTGATTCAGGATTGTTAACACTAATTAGAATATCTTTGGCGTGTTTTCTAATCAGTAATATCAGCATAATAGTACTTATAATTTAACATTGTGTTCGCTTAAAAATGAAATTCTTTATCACATGCGTCATAAATCCTTCAAGGAGGTAGCGAAAATAAGCTTCATTTTAAGTATACACAACATCAACGTTTTGAATGAACGTATTCTAGTTGTTATACACGATGCGAGAGATAAGTTATCACGGTCTGTTGCGAGTTGGCAGGAAAATATGACCGATTTCATTGTTCTCTCTGCTATTCGGGCCTGAGAATCACTAACTGCCATCAACAACGCGGATGCCACACTTAACGAGCCTTGTCGAAGTGATGGAAAATAGGAACGGATGAATTAACTCCGACCTATTGAAAGATAAAAGTCGGATTATATGCGCCAATACGGTAAACGGTTAGACAATTGAATGTTTTCTTTGTCAGATAACCTACTTAGAGGAGAACTAATTGTAATCATTTTTTTAAATCTACTAATAGTGGTATAGCCTACCTACTGCCATGGAAAACACGTTCCAAATGTATATGTTTCTGGTTTTCAGTGTTAAGGATCTTGTAATTATTTTAAACAACCTTCACCACGCGACATCGTCTGCAAAGAAGTGTTTTATTGCTATCCCGCGGGTACGATATAATTATTTAATTTTTTCTCTTCATAGAAACTTAACTTGACTACAAAAAAATTTGAAAGGAAAAAAAACATTTTGGGCCAGCTTTCGCGAATTTACGTATACACATTTACCGATTATTATTTATTTATTATACGATAATATTTAAATATATTATATTTAAAGAAGATATTTATAGTTAATAGAACTACCCTCGGAACGTTACACAGAGTACGCGCCAAAATACATAAGTCATTATTAAAAAAACAAATAAGCATTTCAGTCACTGTTTGTTTATTATATTTTGCAGTCGAAACCTAATAAGTAACATTCATTGCTCGAGGAGTTTTTAGTGCAGTGTATAAAAAGAAAAACCAGTGAGAAATTATATTGACCCGGTTAGAGCTCAAAAGTACCCACAGTAAAAAAATAAAATAAAAAACTAGTCTATAATGTCCACAAAATGTGCGGCTTGTGCCAAGTTTACCGGGCGTATTGGAATCGTCGTGTGCCCAAAATGCAGCGGCCACTACCACTGCGCTTGCGTGGGGGTTCCTGCCGGTACGGTGGTCCCCCGGGAGTGGAGCTGCCCGACGTGCAAGCGGGTCCGGCCACGAGACGGCCACGCCGACACGCCGGAGAAGGACTTAATCACCCAGCCTGCCGCCGCTGCCGCCACCGCTGCCGCTATGCGCGCGACCGCAAAGCCCGCCACTGCTCGGGACACGGCTTCGCGTGCTGCCAGCGCTTCGCCTCCTGAGTCTGAAGCTTCCGCCGCTATGAAGGTCTCGTCGGATGCAGGGATGGTGGACTCGCTGTCTCTTGGTGATGAGATCCATCTGTTTCGGCGGGAGCTCCAGGCCCTGAGACACGAGCTTAGGGAGTTCCGCCAAGAGTTCCAGGATGTCAGGGCCTGCATGGCGGACATCAGCGCGAAGGTCGATGCTCTGGAGGGTCGCGTCGACGCTGTAGAAAAAGCGGTCGTCGATAGCGCAGCGTCGGTAGCCACCAAGGCGATGGAGGAGGCTATCGCGACCCTCCAAACGGAGCTGAACGAGCGGGACCAGGAGCTGCTGGCGAACGACGTGCAGCTGTCCGGCGTGCCGGAGGAGCCGAGCGAGAGCCCGATTGGGCTGGTCATGCGGGTCTGCGCCAAGTTAGGCGTGGAGCTGGACGCGCGGGACGTGGTGTTCGCGCACCGCGTGGGCCGTGAGCACGCGGCGGGCCGGCCGCGCCCGCTGGTGGTGCGCCTGGCGCGGCGCGCCGTCCGCGACGAGCTGCTGCGGCAGGCGCGCGTGCGCCGCGGCGCCACCACCGAGGGCCTGGGCCT
Organism: Choristoneura fumiferana; assembly: GCF_025370935.1. Taxonomy (NCBI): domain Eukaryota; kingdom Metazoa; phylum Arthropoda; class Insecta; order Lepidoptera; family Tortricidae; genus Choristoneura; species Choristoneura fumiferana. Next base: position 37,687,079 of record NC_133472.1, read on the forward strand.
GGCCGCCGCACCGCAGCGGTTCTACGCCAACGAGCGGCTGACGCCCGCCAACCGCCAGCTGTTCCAGCGCGCCCGACAGGCTGCGGGCCCCGCCGCTTGGCGCTTCGTGTGGACCCGGGGCGGGAGGATCTTTGCCCGTAAAGCTGATGGCCAGCCGGGCCATCGCTTGCGCAGCTTGGCCGACTTGAGTATTTTTACTCCGGTCACCGTTTTCCAATCAAATGTGTAGTCATTGTTTATTGTTTGTTTTCTGTTGTGGAGTCCTAAAAAAAAAAGGGTTTTGTTATTATTTCCGTTTGTATAAGTCTTGTTTAAAAGTGTCTATTTATATATTATTATCATGCAAACTAAATTACCTTCATTTTGTGGCCTTGCCGTGTGTTTCAAACGTATTGTTTTCATTGTGTTGTGTCGTCGCGAAAGTGAAACAACTGATTATTTTTGTCCCGTTCTGTGATTTGCCTATAAACAAAGCTATATATTTATTTAACACGTATTATATGCACATATTTCACACCGCTCTCGCTACACTATATATAACTATCATATTTACCTACTTACAGCCTCTTCTTTGTAATTGTTTTTATGTAACGTATTTCTGTTCTTGCCATGCCTCGTTTTAAAAACTTCAAGGTTGGTTTATTTAATGCTGGATCACTTGGTACGGGACATGACGAGTTGATTGCCATTATGACCGAGATAAAACCCGACGTCGTTGCTATCAATGAGACCTGGTTGCGCGCCGGCGAGGAGGGACGAGCTCCTACCATCGCTCAATACCGACTAAGAAATGTAGCTAGACCGACCGATGTCCGCGCGGGGCGCGGGGGAGGCGTTGGTTTTTTTATACGTCGTGATCTTGCCGCCCGCACTCTTCCGCACCCGCCGGCTGCACTCGTAGAACAAATGTGGATAAAATTAAATATAAACTGCAAACGATTAATAATTGGAACCGCTTACCGACCTCCTTGGCTTGACGTTGACACTTTTTTTGACGCCATTACAAACTCAATTACTTCTTTTGTTAATTACGACCGTTTGATTTTACTTGGTGACTTTAACATAAATTTTACGGACAAAACCGACACTAAGTTTGTATGTCTGATGAATTTTTTAACTTCAGTTAACTTGACTCAACACGTACGCGACCCGACGCATTTTACCGAACACAGCGAGACGACCATAGACCTAATTTGCACTGATGCTCACTTTGTGAATGTGGATGTGAAGCACATTCCCGACCTAGGCAGACATGCATTCATTACGGCCGAGTTGGACATAAAAAAACAAAAACCGACGCCGAGACGTATTACTTACCGACCTCTTAAGGACATTAACTTAAGTGACTTCGACAATGACCTTGAGACTATAAATTGGGACCAAATATTTTTACTTAATGACGTGAATGACATGGTTAGACAATTTAACATACTTATACTCCAACTGTTCGACAAACACGCCCCGTTAAAAACAATCGTGGTGAAGGAGGCATTCAAACCATGGCTAACGAGCAATGTGAAGCTTATGATGCGTCTCAGGGACAAAGCCCACGCCAAATACAAGCGATCCAAGGCCGTTGCTCATAAGCAATACTACCTGGACCTGAAACACCTAGTGATCGCAGCCATCCATTGCGAGAAACGTGCCTACTTCGAACACCACATTAATGACGTTACCGACTCGAAGACTCTCTGGAAAAACTTAAAGCGCACTGTCCTTCCAGACTCGCAGACGCAGACTGACCTCCCGACACACTTTAACGACCCCGACTTAATAAACCGCCATTTCTTAAATATACCCGGTAAACCAGCCGCATCCATATCTGATCTGACACGGTTTGAATTTGACAGACACAGTGACAAAACATTTACTCTTTCACCAACAACTACTGGAACTGTGACAAAAATTATGACCGCTATTAAAACGACCGCAAAGGGACATGATTTGATTGCCATTGACATGCTACTTATGACTCTTCCGGTGACCGCTAAGATACTGACATTCATTATTAATAGGAGTATTGAAACTATGACTTTCCCAACTGATTGGAAAATCGCTCAAGTGACCCCGTTACCCAAAAAACCTAACCCTGCTAACCTGTCCGATCTCCGTCCTATTAGTATTCTTCCCTGTGCATCGAAGATAATAGAAAGGGTGGTTTGCGACCAGCTGTCGGAATACTTGGAGAAATACAGCATCCTACCTGAACTACAATCTGGTTTTCGCAAGGGTCGTTCGACAGTTACTGCGTTACTTGATGTAGTCGATAATATTTTGCAGGCTCAGGATGCTGGTAAAAGTACGATTTTAGTGCTTTTAGATTTCTCCAGGGCTTTTGATTGCATTAGCATTCCCTTGCTGTTATCTAAGATGTCGTATTACGGGTTTGACGTCACGACAATAAAGTGGTTTAGCAGTTACTTGACTGACCGTGCGCAGACTGTGGAATTGCGGGGGCCGGGTGGTCGTGCTCTGCGGTCTTCTCTGTGCCCTGTGACACGAGGAGTGCCGCAGGGTTCGATACTGGGTCCTCTGCTCTTTATATTGTACAGTTCTGATATTGTATACAGTATAAAGAGCAGTGGATACCATCTTTACGCGGATGATCTGCAATTGTACGTCTCCTGCACGCCATCGGAAACATCCATCGCCGTGAACGCCATAAACGCAGATCTCGATCGTGTTTCGGCGTGGTCGGAGAGGAACTGTTTAGTTCTCAATCCTGTCAAGTCGAAGTACATTGTTTTTGGCTCGAGACATCAAATTCGTAATACTACTGATGCTCTGACGGTCGGGGATGTTGCCGTCATGGGTAAACCAATAGAACGGGTGGTAGAAGCTAACAACCTTGGCCTCCTTATGGATGGCAAGCTGAGCTTTGAAAACCACATTGTAAAAGTTGTGAGTAACTGCTTCTACCGCCTCAAAGTTCTGTACAATATACGCGATTACCTTAGTGTCAATTTGCGTGTTGACCTTTGTGAATCGCTTATATTGTCCAGATTAAACTATTGTGATGTTGTTTATGACGGCTGCATTGTTGGCCGTTCTAAGAGACTTTTACAGCGAGTGCAGAACGCATGCGCTCGTTTTTGTTTCCGTGTCCCTTCCCGCTCCCACATCACTCCGTATTTGAACGCCGCTAACCTGCTGAACATGCCTGCACGCAGGCGCATGCACCTCGCCACTCTGCTGTTCGGTGTGAGACGCTATAGGACCCCATTATACCTCCACAACAAAATAGTTTGGTCGAGGAGTGAGCGCAGGAGTGCAATGGCTCTTGTGCCTAAACACCGGACCGCGGCATTCCGCGGAAGTTTTAAGTTCGCGGCGTCCAAGTGCTGGAATGATATTCCTCCTCCTATCCAAGGGGCGTCTAGTGGGTACACCTTCAAGCGCAAGCTGAAGGAATACTTATTGACGCTCCAAAAATCCCTTCACTAAACCAGCACTTTGAGTACGCCAGCCTGATGTTTTTGAACAACTTATTTGTCCCTTGTTTTTGTTACTTATATGTTTATTGTAGTTTTTTTATTTCTTGTTTACTTACAATAAAATATATTTATATATCTTAATTTTATATATGTGAGTATATTTGTGTATCATTCCGCGAGTCACAGACGGTTCTGACAGAATATCAGCGCTGCAGGCGTTTAACGCCTCAGCATTATGCTGAGTCAGCGGCCGTTTCACTTTTGCGAGGACACACAAAATCATATATTTTAATTTCTGTATTTCTTTTTTTTTGTTTTATTTGTGTTTGCTGTTGTTGTTTTTTAGTTTGGTTGTATTTGTGTGTCTTTGTGAACGTGAATAAATGTCTTCTATTTCTATTTCTATATTTCTATTTATAATTATTAGTTAACAACGATCTTCCATTCATTGCAATTGTTTGAAACTTTTGTATTAACATAAAAAAGTTCCAATGTCAGTTTAGCTTGACTTGGCGAATAGGAATTAATAGACTTACTCCGTTAATCTGTTACGGTCCCCATCACAAAAAGCTTATTGGCACGCTTGATTTTCGTCTTACGCTGGAGTCTTGCTAGAGAGTGGTCAACTGATCACTTTTGATTTCTGATACTAGTTTGTGGCGACATATTTTTCATTGAATTCTGATACTAGTTTTATGGCCGAGATATTTTTGATTGGCCTGTGCTGCAGACGGGCTAAATTATACGGGCCTGTACAAAACAACAAGAATGCTAAAAATATCTACATATGCCAAACATTTCAATGCGGTTTCTACGTGGAAACGTGTCCAAGGTTCGAGTAATAAAGTCGGAAAAGGCCGAGGTTTTGTATCGACCGCTGCGCCGTCGCCACCAGTCCATTATGCCGGCAGTACACCCTGATGCTTAAGTCCGTAGGGCGTCCCGGAGCGCTCGCCGCACGCTTGCGGAGCGCCTCGGAGCCTCGCCAGCCTTTGGCGACCGTCGCCTGCCACAAACCCTTTATACTACGTATCCATAGCCTTTTAAAAGATTATATCGCCCTGATACCAAAATAACTTGGAAGATTCACGCCTGTGACGTCATTCCTGCAACAACTTTGTAGAATCTCGCAAAGTTTATTGAAATGTTAAATCTGATTATAATCGACGAAACAAAACTGCTTAAAATTTTGATTGATGTCGAGCTACTTTCATTAATTGCTAGTAAAAGGTCGGACGGAACGAGTCCATTAAAAGATGAATCGGTTACGTAGAGAGAGACGAAAGGCTGGCCTTTAGCTTACGAGTAATACTGTGGTTTGTGTAAAGACCGGCAATATATTATAAGTGTTTTTGTAGCAGAATAAAAATTCAAACTTTCTCCCCGATTTTATTAACTTACATCGCGTGAGCAACAGTTCTTTTAACAGTTTTAATTGTCGTTACCGCGGAACCTACAATCCGGCAACGTACAAACTTAATCTTGTTATTAAATCAAACACATCACATTAAGGATGTTATCTTGTCAATATCGAAGTCCCTAACAGTGAGGCCAATAGTGTAGACATAAATATGTAACGACAGGTGGTAGAGTGGCCATGCTGCGAAGCGCACGCCCCGTGCGCCGGTGATATAACTCTTAACTACGTACTTTAAGTGCTCAAAAATGAGCTGTATTAAATAACCCTTACGGTATTTAATTAGCTTAGTCCTCTGATCTCCTTATGGTATTCTCTCCATGGTAACAATCGCAGCGCAAGCCCGAGGACGGGAGAATTCGAATTTATTGACCATTAATTCAAAATATTATTTTCACAATATAAGTACTCATTTATTAATTTTGAAATATTAGGTTCCGATTAATTTATATGTGTCGTTAAGATATTTATTATGTATGTAAATATCGTCTTTATTTATAAGTCTAACCTTTTGTTTTCAGTTCTTGAGTACGCGCATGTACTTCATTTAATAAATTGATCGCTATGAATGGAGTAGGTTTTATAGCATTAAAATAATCGTAAAACAGTAATGGCCTTTACTGCCAGTGTATTTATACTAGAATCAGAATATAATAGATACTATTAAATTATTTCTATGCTAATGTGTACCTTCTAATGAGTTCCAAGTCTAGTTCTGTATTTATTTATCTATCTATGGTATACGTATATTTTTGAGACCATCCATGTTTTAAAAATTTAATAACGGCATGCTTGCTCTTTTCAGAGTATCGACGAAGAAGACCGGGTATCTGTGAGTATTAAAATTACTTCTTACCTAACTAAAGCACTTGTTACCATAAGTGCTAATTTTTTTTAAATATTTACATTATCACCATTTTAATATAATATTTTTCTCTCGCAGTTGGATCCCAAGAGCGAATCAGATCCCCTAGACTCCAAACAGAAGCAGTGGATTCTTTGCGCAGCGAGAGGCGATTACCATGCATTAGCCAAAATGTGTAAGGAAAACGCCAAACTGGTAAAGACTAAGGTATGTACGAGTTCAATTTGTAGACACATAGAACAAGGTATCTATAAAATGCATAAAATTAATGTTTCTTATTTAAAACCGCATGAAAATAGTCGTATTATGCATATCTACTCGTACTTAATTCTATTAATACGCATACAGAATTCACATAACTTTAATATTCGTATTATAATTACGTGTAGCGATATACATACTTAGTGCCATCCACGAAGACGCATGATTTTGACAAAATTAGACATTAATGACATTGTTATAAGAACCTCGGCACGCGTCATCGTGAATGACTCTACCTATAATTTTGGTGAATAAGCCTAACGTTAATTTTTCTAATCATTAAAAACTTTAAATTTGAGATGCATAAAATGGTACCTATAGGTTAGTACGGTCACGGTGGGGTGCAATAATATTATAATTTTAATCCAATTCGTGAAATAAGATAAGAAGATAAAACGTGTTTATATTAAGAATGATTAAAGAACAATAACATGGCAGGGCTGACGGTTGTTTTTGTGTAGTTTGAGCGCTTCGGCTCTAACGCACTAGTATTATACTCGAGTCCAGAATTAGGCGCACCAACTTGACAGTCATTACACACAAATGTTGCCACAGTTACACCAATGCTGTAATATCGATATAAAAAAAAACTTAATATCGATGTTAGCAAAAAACTCAATACGAGATAATTTATTAAAAGTAAATGTTGTATTTGCAAGATTTCGAAAAAAAAGTTGAACATCGGGAAGGACGCTATCTGCCATTTTGTTTTATTGACATTTCATATATTATGTACTATATCATTCGACTAAACTGTCATTTGGCTTGCTTGGAACTATTTCCGTTATTGTGAATTTTTCGTTACGTTATTACTTGATCTTATCCATTTTGTCGTACCAGGCCTAAAGCTATGAAAATAGGTCCAAAAGTGACAAACATTTTCATTCCACATCTACACAAGTTCATACCGACAAATGTGTATCGACATATTCCTAAGCCTATTTTTTTTGCTATGTCTGGTAACATTTTCAGTTGTAAATCTAGTAAGCCTAATTTTGGAATCGAGTATAGGAACTCAACCTAACTTATTTACCTGGATATATCTACCACTACCATACTGACTCTTCCCTCCTAATAAATATCCTAATAAATATTAAATTGAAATAAGCAGCCATTTTTAATTAGTTATTTTATCACTCTGCATTATATTAGTTTGGTTGTGCTTCGTAATCAAGTTATGCTAGATAAAGTAATTTCATTTTATTATTACGAGTATAGTAATATAAGTTATGCATAATAACGTTATACGAATATACATTAAGTACGCGTGTTCATTATTATGCTATTTTTTACTAGACCACGTCAACGTTATGCATAATAGAGTCATGCCAAGTTTGTTATGCGTTTTTATAATAAGACAGTTAATTTTATGCATGCCAATTAAGGGACACCCCTTAGAACAACCTATCACGTCAGTTTACCATGGCAAAAGCCTAAACATTTTAGTCCTGTAATTCAAAGTCAAAGCTAAAATATCTTATTTCAATTTAGGCTGAATATAACAAGCACTTAAGAATCTAACAAAGTCTGCCACCGGTTCGGAAACACCTGTGTTGAGAAAAATCCGACAAGAAACATGGTATACATTTTTTTAACCAGAGCTACCATACCAATAATACCATACGTATTAATATTAAACTCAGTCAGTCATTAGACTGACGTCGTATATGTATAAGATATGACACAACATTTTATTTGTTAACACATTCGGCCCCAGTGATACAACATCTGTGACCTTTTAGTTCTTACTGCTACGCCAGTGACACGTATTTGTGACTGCTGTGGGATAGGCATGGGCATAGTGTAAGAGCTTAGTGGATCATCACATTTGGCTCCGGCAAAATTTAGTATGAAATTAACGAATGTAACCAAACTGGCAAGCAAAAGCTGCCAAAAGAATCCATTCACGGTATCATTAAATGGCAGGTCCAAAATGTTTTACCAATCGTTGGTAAGTTATCTGCCGTCTTTGTCTTATTTGTCCCATCCCAATAAACAAATATGGTATTAAGATAGCGACCTTCTTCTTGGGGTACTTGATATAGTATATCGAGTGGCGAAGCGTCCATAGAACTCTATTCCCATCGGCTTGCCCAATATTTACAAAATAGGACTACAGGACATACATGATTTATGAAAGATAATTATATGACCTTTGCTTCGGCTTTACCACGAAAAAATTTGACGCTACGCCACTGTGATACACCGTATCATGCCATAACCGTAATAGGAACGTGTCAGGAACGGAATGTCAAGCGCATAGGTACATGACACGAGATGGCGACGGTTGGTTAGGAAAACGTTGCTAGTGGGCATAGTCTCATACTTGTCGATACAAAGAATTTGCCTTAGACGTTGCTGTTACGGTCATGATAGATATGATATGGTGTACCTAATGGGTAGAGACCTTTACAGACACGACAAAAGTACAATTTCAAAAACTTAATTCCAACTGCAACTCAACTGCCGACTGTCCATACATTTTTCATCGCAGTGCATATTTTCTACCGGTAGCAACGGCAGAGATGCTGTACTTACACTGCGGTGGTTGTTCAGACTATTTATTTAACACCTCTACTTAGAATGATGCTGTTTCTTTGATGTGCATTGTTGGAATGTTGGATCGACTAAGCCCGCCTGCTGTGGATTAAATAGAAAACCTGCGTAAAATGTGCGCTAGAGTTGAAGTTTTAATGAACGAGCTTAGTGATTGGTAAATAATTAAATGTTCAGCTCATCGAGCGATGTGATAATGAACTAGCATTCTTCGTTTTACTTACCTACTATATGTTAAGTCGGTACTGTGTTATTTATCAACGAAGTTTCTGTTAGTATTAATTTCTCGTTTAGTCATTGGCTTTGCCAGACTCAGACAAAACATATTTTTTATTATTTTTACTATATGATATTTTTTTGTCTTCACCATGTCGGCATCTATATATATGCGTCCCACTAATGGGCACAGGCCCCCTCTCAGAACGAGAGATCTTAGGCGTTGTTCCCACGCGGGCCCAGTGCGGATTTCGAGCTTCACACACACCATCCAATTTGCATGTGTGTGTGTTATAGTACGTTTCGAATGTAATTTCTCACATAGATGTCGAAAACTTAGAGGTGCGAGCCTATACATGCCTGAACTCACAACCCTCTGCTTCGGAGACCATATGTCAAACCATTTAGGCTACCTTACCTCAGGTACGGCTATCATCAAGTAGAAAATATTTTTAGTTACCTGCAGTAAAATCCGAATTATCCAGTATCTAATAGAGTTGAAACTCCGAAGGTACATATTGCATTGTATTTTATCTATTCATGGAGCATGTTAGACATGAAGTGTTACGGTTCGAATCTTTGTCTCTTCAGCATTTTCGAAAAAAAAAAATCAAATAACACAAAGTACACATAAACACATAAAGTGTGTATGTCCAGAAAAGTCTTGTTATTCGATGCATTTTTGTAGTTAACATTACAAAATGTATTGCTAATTTAACTGAAATCAGTTTATGTACTTTGACATGAGATTATCAATGCCACCATCAAAAACAACAAAACGACCAGCGTTAAACGATTTTTTTCCAACCGAAATCATGGCATGTGGCTTGCAATTTTTTTTCCAATATTTGCTTTGGCTCAAACGACTAACAGCTGAAGTACCACAAAAAATATATGTATGATACAAACAAAAAAAAAAACTCTGCCAAAGTTTTTATTTACAAAATGCGTGGAAATCAGGGTCACGCAGGAATTTCACGGAAAAAAAATATGACAAACGATAACGGATGTAGTTCTCCCGCGTCCTTGCGTTTTTAGACGTTAGTTAGCGCCAAGTGAGAGCACATGTCCAAAAGGTGTGCTTCTAATTGGGTCCGGGCAGCGCGGCGCCGCGCCCGCGCCCCCCGCCGCAAGCTATCTTGACATATCTCCGGACGTAGTCCCTTGTTTTATTTTACGAGCCATCTCTCAAGCCCCGTCTTTTTTCTACGCTATTGTGTTTATGCTGTTTCGAGTCGCGCACTTGATATATTGTCGTCATATAAACCGAGAGCTCGCTAATTCCGAATAGCGCTCCGCTGATTTATACGAATACAATTAGTAAATTACAATAGTTAAGGGAGCATATTAAACAAGAGCTACAGCTCAAAAGATACAGCTTTGGTCGGTAATTATCTTTTATGACGGCCGATTGCCGGGAATGCTAATGTTGCCGAGACAGATATCTGTGTCTGAGTATTTAAAAAATATACACACTGTCTGTTATTTGATTTAATTTAGTATTTATTTGAATTTGTCGTCTGCGACGTGGTGTTATTGCCGGGTACCTACCTCTTACATTACTTTTATTGAATACGCAGTAAAAGAGGTAATGATAGCCTTCTCTTTTATTGATTCGTTGTAAATCAACCGTCGACGCAATTGGATTTAAATTTTATTGGCATCCTCTCGTAGGTATGTTAACTGAACTAATTAAGTATTATTTAAGGTTCGCCTCTTAGAACCGTCGACGGATCTGATAATAGGCCGATGGCGACGCTCCGCTGACTAGTAAATGGTATAACCGCTACATTGTTTCAATTTGTTGAAATTAATATGTCACAGTTGTTATATCGTACATAACACGTGCTTAATAATGTAGAACAAGGGTTATTTTCATTTTCTTCCGTCCGCCTCGCGAACTAATAAAGCAACAGCAAATATTGTCAGACAATATGTAACACGTGTTTGCTACTGTGCCTTGCCGGTTGACATTTGTCGTCTTTCCTCTAAAAAACACTTTGATGCTTATTTTCGTATTCGCCGGGCTCGTTGATAGAATCATCGATTTGTAGAAATATCTCGGTGTGGGGTAGGTACTTATTTTTTTTATACGCCTTGCTCCTCTTTGAAACGAGACACTTAAATGTGTCATCGCAGCTTCCTATTTAGATGAGCGCCGCTTTAATATTTACCCATTAATAACGCTCTCTTGATGATAACTTGTAATAAATTATGTAATAACATTTTTTTAACACTCTACGACGTTTCCCTTATCGCGCTGTTGATCACTGTAAGTGATTATTTTGATGTTTGAATTAAGATCACTCGTTTATTTTTTATTTTTACGGTTATATTTGGTTTTAATGAATGTGTAGTTCCTTCCTCAATACCGTTTCTCTTTATGTATTATTCTTCCGCTAAGTTCTGAAAATAAATTGAAGTAAGTATGATATAAAAGGTAAATCTAAGGATCGTAAAAAGTTCTTGTTAGGTCCAAACGTGCTACGTAATCTAGTATAAGAATCTGTAATTTAAACCATTCTACAATCCTATGATCTGTAATATTTTTTGCTTAACTTGTCTGTCGTAATATTACAAAGCTTGTCCTTCTCATTTTACAAACTTAGATAAGATTGGTTATAGATTCTTAAAATCTTTTTTATATGCATACCTTTGTGCGCCTGAGTCACCGTATTGTAGCTATCAATAAACACCGACCGGCTTTTCTGGTTCAAGTATATAATCGCTAATCTATGCATATAATAAAACTGTAATGTAATAAAAATGCACATTTTTTTTTTCAGTGCTTTATTTAATACGATGATATGAAAAAGGAAACTCACAAACTTTACTTTGTTTTAGACTGATATTACGTTTTCATGATTGTATGCAATATCAAATATTCGTCATAAATAATCGTTTACTTTTGGGGGTGGAAACGGCTTACCGCCACTTGCACAGTAGAGCGATCGGAGAGGGTTAAAAAAATAAATCGTTTCCTAAGCTATGGGTGACGTTTCCATACATTTTGACACTACTTGACCCTGGGTTCGCACTTAACCCTGCCTTATCAAAACTCACACTCTTAAAATGAGAACTTTCTGTGGAGGTGCACTTCGTTGGAAGGATCTCTTTTTTGGAAGGTGTACCTACCTACTATCACCAAAAGTGGACTAATGGGACTTCCCCAAAAATTATAGGTATCCACTGCGACAATAAATGAAATTCAACGACAGAGTCCTGTTACCATGCAATTTTGCGTGTCGTAGATGTTTTTTTGTATGCAATTGGCTCATCACAGTTTAGTCTAAAATGGCTACTTTTAACTTTGGCTTTACAATCTCTTAACACCCGTTTTGCTAGTTTCACCTAGCAATCCACCGACGAAAAGTTTCCAAAATTGCGAAACTTTCAACGTGAGAATTTCTCGGTAGCTTCTGAGATAGTTCTCGGGAACGAGAATTTATTTCCTGACTTGTTCTAATTTATTTATTAATTTTGACAATAATTAGGTATACATAATACAATTACTCTATGTAAAATACAATATACAATACGATTTTTGCTATAATTAACGCGAAAATACAGAAACCAGTGTAAGTTGAATTTTGTCTAAGAATAATTACTACGGCAGAAGAGATCATTATAAGGGAGCTGCTAGAGTTTGGCTAATGAAAGATGAACCCAGCTATTAGCTTCGCTCTCTGTTTGTTTTTGTTTGAAGGTTAATAAGAATATTTTTGAGAACCGCAATTTGTGGTTCTTAAGATTCACTTTCTTTTAAAAATATTCATATTATTTTTATTATATTCAACATATCGTTTTAAATAATTACTTATTTTCCAATAGGCATGCGTTAGACAGAGAAGCATAAAGTAGGCGCGATTCTTATGCCTAAACGTCACTTTTGTACGGCAGAGAAGCTTCTGTTCTGCAGGGCTACTACGAAACTCGAAGTTCGTGTCGTGCTGTCTCTCTCGCTCTCGTATTAAATAGTATAAGTGTCAGAGGGACCGCACGACACGAACTTCGAGGTTCGAGTTTCGTAGTAGCCCTGATGAGCCTGTTCTATGAAGTGCAAAATTCAAACTTGCTGTCCTGCTGACGCTAATATTATTTAATACGAGAGAGAAGGGGACGGTACGCAGTTTTCGCAGGTTCATCTTTCATTAGCCAGACTACTTATGTAGGTATCCGGAATTGGAAAAAATTAACTCGTATAGAAGCCGTAACCAACCTGCATGGCAAATTTTGACCTTTTTTATATAGGTCGGTATATAGTTCTTTTTTCTCAAGTTCGTTATTCTTTTGTTTTTTTGGCTTTAAAAATCAGCTCGCTGCAAAAACGGAACTCACTCGTAAAAAATTTCGTGCGATTATTTAATATAACTTTCGGCGTGATTGAACGCAACAACAGTGCATCGATCAAGTAACTTCGACTTTTAGCGATTAAGCCACATGGAAAATAACTGTCTATCACAGGTTTTGTGAGTTCAATTATGGACGTCATATGCTCTCAGACTAATTCAAGAAAGGACGCCCGAATTTGCTTGTTGTTACACTAAAGATCGATGCTGTGCGAAAACGAATAATGCAAGATCGTCATGCATGTTACAAGCCTGTCAAGTATAAATAAGATATTTCATGAACATTTGGGAAAAAAAATTGTTCGCGATGGATCCCGCATATTTTAACAAACGAACAAAAAGAGGCTCGCATTGAATGGTGCAAGAAAATGTTGAAAATACAATCACGGTGAGTCAATAGCGGTTTTTATTTAATATCTACACAGGTGATGAATCCTGGATTTACACTTACGACCCCGAAACTAAACAACAGTCGACGGTATGAGTGTTAAAAATTAGCCGAACCCAACCAAAGAAACTTGTGTAAAAGGCACTTTGAAACATAGGTAGTCACGACACGATGTGAGCGACAGATGATGATGAAGATGTAAAGACAGGAGATGTTCAAGAGGTTTATTAAGTAAGATCGAAGGCACCTGTAACAATGCATACAAAAAAATAACTTAATATAAAAAACTAATAAATTTGGGATGTTCGCGCACTAAAACCTTTTTAGGCCATACACAGTGCAGGGGTGCTCTCTGGCAAAGGACTTGTCAGTCTGGCTCAGTCTTTTTTATCCGCTCACTTCTTGTGCTCGTAATAAACCGCATTGCAAAAACAAGAATATTTCCTCGCATCCGCATCACAAGACCTCCGCACCACATCATCGGCCGGAGCCCTAACCAGGTGAGTGCTTCTTCACTGTTGGAAATTCCATTTGGCATAGCGCGCTCTCGGTCTTCCGCCACCCATTAAAATTGGCTATTTACATGCCATACCATGGGACGTCGTAAATAAGCCAAAATTGTTACAAATGTTGTAGGACTTACAATTGTGCCTTCAAGATCCCTTAGAGGGTTAATTAAAACAGGATACAAATGTGTGATGAAACTGGTTATAAAACACTGTTATTAACTGCATTGTGAAACTGTTATGATATATGATCGAATAGGAATTGATGTTAAAATAATAAAAAATATTTAGCACGTCTTTATAGTACGGCTGATGATCGCAGAATGATTTAAATAAAAACAAAGTGAAATTTGAATTGAATTTTTAAAACGAACCAAAACATGAAATGAGGAAGAGGTTAACTATCGACAAGGCTTGATCAGCCTTGTTACAAGGGTCGCCTGTTTTTTTTTTGTTATAAATGGCCATAAAGCTATAGTACCACCAGAGAAACGTAAAACAGTTAATTCTGTTTGGTACACGACCATTTACTTGCCGGAAGTCTGAAGAAATACGAAAAGATAACCAGAAACGAAAAATCATTTTTAATCATGAAAATTTGGAAGCTCAGAAGATCGAATTAACGGGTCATTCGCCGCACTGGCTTAATTTGGCACCCAATCACTTTTATTTCTTTCCAAATGTGAAGAATAAATTATGGTTAGGTAACGATTTTCGATATGAAAAGAAGCAATCGCTGCTTTTGAACAACACGTTTTAGAGATACCTTACTTGGACTAGAAAAAGTGCTATACAAGTTGGTTTTAACGAATGAAAAAGTGAATAAAAAAAAAATGTTATACCAATACGAGCAAAAAATTAAAACATGGATCCTCCTCGTCAAACTAAACAATATTAGTTCAGTGACTTTTAAAAATAATGGAGTCTTTGAATTTTCCTTTTTTCATACAAATTAAATAATGCTATCAATATACGTACCTACGCCATCCCAGAACACAACTGACGTCGCCTGTCACGGTACAAACATCAAGCATTTTGCTTTAAGTACATTGCTTCTTCGAATAAACATAAAAGTGTAATAAGAAATTAAAACTAATTATTTTTATGGTCGCTGAACTAATGTTGGTCAGTTTGAGGAGTATGATCTATGTTTTAATTATTTGCTCATATTACAGGCCACACCCGTTATACGTATCGTTGTTTTTTCAATTCCAGATTCATAAGTAGCAGCCCTCGTACATACCCGTACAATACCCGTATGCGACAACATACTTTAAAAACCAAAAAATGCCCTGTAAAAATCAAACAATGTTTTGGATATGAAGTTCCAAACCGCAATGTACGGCGAATGCTGTTTGCTATTTGTAGCTTTCTCTAACAAAATTATTAAATATTTTTCTGTTGTATATAGAAAACAAAACGATGGCAGAATAAATAATTTAAAAAAAGTTTTTTTTTTTATATTCAAAAATTTAAATCTAAAAAAGAACAAAATTTATCGTTGTGTGGACCGAACTCGCTATTCCTTTCCACTTACCTACACGACTCTTACTAGTAGGCGTCGAATTTGTCAATCACAATCTGCTCCACAAAACTGGTGCTGGACATATCTGTTTGCAAAAATGTTCTCAGAAATTGAATGAGAATTTAAGCAACTTATTGGTAATCACTAATCAACAACCAAACAATCAACAAAATAATTAACTGTATCGTACTATAAAACATGTAAATAATATGGAGTATTGAACATTTTCTTTTTTAAACAATAATTTTCATATTGCAAGAATGTTCTCAGAACATTCTCGAGAATGTTTCCACGTTTTACGAATGTTCTGCAACTTGTACATTGCTAGCTTCACCCATAGCCAACAATGTTATCAAATCTTACAAGTAAAATTTATCTACACATTAAATGAAATTTAAAGACAAAGTCCAGTTGCGATGTAATTTTGCGTGTCTTAGATATTATTTTATGATATGTTAAGCCAAATGAGACCTATAACGCGTTTTGACTCTAGAATCAGCTTAATATTTTAATTCGTTTCTAACGACGTTGTAATTGTGAAGATAAAGATTTGTTTACTCAATAAACGACCGGTGTTATTACAGCTGATTTACGACCGTTCGATTTCAATCGGGGAGGAGCCGCGTCCTTTCAGATATAATTAAATCCAAGTCATTTGATGATAGTTTCCCACAATAGTCTTATTCTTTTAATATTTTATGATTATTGGCTTACGACTTCTGAGTATCTTTTTGCTTGTGTGTGAAATAAAGTTGTTCAATAAATAAGTATTTTCCCAGTTTCCTAGCTTGTATTCGACCTGAAAAAACTTTATTGGCAATAGCAAAAAACTATATTTTACTTGCGTATTAGATCTGACAGTTCAATTAAAATACCAAGATTCTACTAAATACCCATGGGAATCTCCAAGAATTATTTATTTTACCTGTTTTCATCCCTATTCCACGGGAATATAAGTGGTTGTGTTGTTATTCGGGAGAACCAGCTATATGCGCGCGCAACAAATTTTAAAATCCGAACATCTGTTTCGGTGTACAAACACACGCACACAAATACATGCGCACGCATGCACACGCACGCATGCACTCATGAACTGATAAACTTTCGCATTTATCATATTAATTGGATTTATTTGTAGTTCTGTTTTATATTTTATTACTTACTTACCTTTATGTAGGCCTGAAATGGTTCATTAAATTCTGAAGTCAAGGTGGCCCTTTCTCCATGTAGCATAAAGGTACAATTAACATCATTAGTTTAGGACCATCCAACTTAATTGAACGTTGTTTGCATATGATAACTCTTTTTGTGTTAATGATTCGAGATCGTTTCACCACTCATTGACGAGGGCCGGTGCGCTCTAATTGGTTCTAACTTGAGCGCAATTACAACCTTTTTTTATATCCATGGCGCCTGCCCAGCGACTGGGATTCTATTTCATAGTAAAAAATATTTTTAAACAGACGTATAATATTTCGGTTGCACGCGCTATTAACGCCAAGTCGACGATGGGAGTGTCGTTGCGGAAAGCAATTTAAGACTGATTTATTCCGGTGCTCGGCTCGTCGTTGACATCTTTCACTCCTAACTATGACGGTAGTTTTCTTAATGATTTATTAGAACGAGATCCGCGTTCTGCATTCTGTTTCAATTAAATTGACCATTTAGACATTTAATATCTCAATTTGTGCACTTGGCGCCTTAAATGTAAAGAAATTTGCATGTTCGCGTCAGCTGAGAGCGCAAACAAAGGCGACAATATTTAAGTTCAAACTACTTAGTGTGACACGTTACACGTTCCAGAAATCGATTCCCCGACCGACTCGTTCGTTCCGCTCGCTTGTTACTTTGTGAAGTGGTGCACGACGGCTAAGTTTTGCTTTATTTGTGGTTTTTCGGGGTTTGTGTGGAAATACAAATATTTTTAATAAGTTTGTTGTCAAATTTTATTTTAGTTTCATTGTTTCGAAACGTTGGAGTAGTGAACGTGTTGAATTGATTAGGTACCAGGCTTTACTCGCGTCTTCGCACGCGTAAGTCAATAGATTTGGCACTCGCATTACAATTCATAAACTTAACTGAATTTCCGTGGCAATGCCCAAAAAATATATCGTGGTCTCATTTGTGTATGACTAACCAACCCATGCAACTAGTGCAAAATGTTATGTCCTAGACTTATAATTTTACATGGGGATTCATGGGATTGTCGGTATAAAAAGTACTTACCTTATGTGTGATCCCAGACATTCAACTATTTACGCATGCATTATAAA